>NW_005366834.1:5537513-5547993 GCF_000412655.1 Myotis brandtii
AAAAAGTATGAAGGTATACCTCTTAGCTCTGCTTTCTCAGATCAGGATCACCATCTTAAATTTGACCTAGCTACCTTCAAAATATATCTATCTTATTATAGCTTGTTACTATCTCTTCATTTTCCACCTCACCCTTAATCAATTTTTCTCACCTGTTTCCTAGATGATTGCTATAGATTGACAATTGGTCTCCCTGTTCTACATCGCCTCTGTCTTTGCTTTCCTAAGTTTATTCTCCAAAGAACTAATAATCCTTTTTAATACATAAACCAGGTCATGTTATTACTCCGCACAAAGCTCTACAGTAGCTTCCCATGTCACTCCGGAAAAAAAAAATCCTATGATTCTTGCAATGACCTGCAAGACCTTGCATGACTTACCCACTGGCATTATGGCTTTTTCTCCTGCACTCTGACCGCCACACACAACTCTTCACCCATAGTGGGCCTCCTAACTGTTTTCCTGTTCCTCAAGAATGCATAGCCTCGGGGAATTTGGCTTGTTATTTCCTCTATCTGGATTTTCATTGTGTACCCAGGGAGCTGTGGATCTTTCGCTCACATTTTTCAAGTCACTGTTCAAATACCAAACCATCAGGAAGATCTTTCGTGACTAGACTATGTAAAGTAATAAGATCACTTTCTCCCTATACTCTTAATTCTGCCTAACACTAAGTATACTTAGTGTTAATACTTAGTGTTATTTTTTTCTTCATAACACTTACCACTCTCTGACATGTTATGTACTTACCCAGTTTTGTTTGTTTGGTTTTTATCTCCCACAATTAGAATGTAAGCTTTATGAGTTTTGCTCTTTTATAAATATCTTTTGCCTTAAAAAAAATGCCTGACACCCAATAAATATTTGTTGAACAAGTAAATAAACAAATGCCACATTCTGAGAAAAGAGTACAAAACAGTGACAGTATGAGCCCCTTAGCTTTCAGAAGACGTTATAAAGTCTATGGGTGAGTTCTGGGAAGTGGTGGGTGGCAAGAGTGGCATCGTTTTGAAAATCCTTAATTCTCCAATAAAAAATAAGCAGAGCAGAGTGGATAGCAAGATCTACAAACCCAAAGATGACATCTAAAATAAAACTTGTGGCGACATATGGGTCAGTAGGGGCAAAGCAGGGCAGGTATAGAAGCCATGTGCTGTGAGTACATGCGCATGAGCAGCAATCAGGGAAAAGCAGGGGTATCTGATGGATGTGAGAAGAGAAGCCCTCTTGTAGGAAGCACTCAGATGTTGGCAAATGGAATACAAGGCGATCATAGTAAGTTCTGAAAGCAGTCTGGGCTCAAGGCACTTTTGAAACTAACAATCTGAAGCTTTCTTCCAAAATAAAGCTCAGCACTGAAGGAAACATAATAAATAAAATATCCAGGAAAAAGGAAACAGATGATACAGATAACAGTGAGGGAGGAATCAGAGAAGGCACATCGCAGAAAGTAAGGGGGAGAAATGGAAAAGTTATCTTGCCTCTTCCCTCTCATCTAAAGACACAGAAATGCTTATTTTACTTAAAAGCTTTAAGGAAAGTAATTGCAACCCAATTCTATGTACAAATATCAGGCATAATTGAATCCTTTTTAGATAATGAAAACACTTAAAGAAGACAAAGCCACAGAACAAAAATTGTGATCTAAATCTCAAAATGAGTTAAAGGCATTGAAAATATAATGGCAACTATGAAAGAATAACATAGGTTAGATTTTTTTTCTGCTCTGTGCCTGTTCATGAATAATGAACAGGGCACTGTATTTTTTAAAATTTTATTCAATTCACTTAAACGAAAAAAAAAGTTCAGATTTAAAAATAAACTCAAAATGTTGGTCTAAACAATGAGTTGAAAAGAGGGGCTTGTCCCTTGGTTGCAGGTTTGATCCCAGGCCCCGGTCATGAGTAGGAGACAACTAATGGAGGCAACCAATCGATGTGTCTGTCTCACATCAATGCTTCTCTCTGTCTCTCCCCACTCCCTTCCATTTCTCTAAAAAATCAATGGGAAAATACCCTTGGGTGAAGATTAACAACAACAAAATGGACAAAAGACATGAACAGATACTTTGTCAGAGAGATATACAGATGGGAAATAAGCATATTAAAAGATACTCAACATCATATGTTATTAGGAAATTTACAAAATAAAGCAGAATGAGATGTGCTATATACCTATTAGAATGGCTAGAATCCCAAGCACTGACATCACCCAATGCTTTGAAGATGTGGAGCAACAGGAACTGTTGTTCATTTCTGGTGGGAATACAAAACAGTACAGTCACTTTGGCAGACAACTTGGGGGTTTCTTACAAAACCAAACATAGTCTCATTGTGTGATCCAGCAACCATGTTCTTTGTTTTTTCTCAAAGAAGCTGAAACTCATGCCAGTACAATAACCTACACAGAAATGTTCATAGCAGCTTTACTCATAATTAATAAACTGTAGTGCATCCAGACAATGGAATATTATTTAGCACTAACATGAAATGAGCTATCAAGCCATTAAAAGACATGAATAGAACTTAAATGCATATTACTAAGTTAAAGAAGCCAGTCTGAAAAATATAAATGTATGACTCCTACTATATGACATTCCGGAAAAGGTGAAACTCTGTGGGCAATAAAAAGATCAGTGGTGATCAGAGATTGGAGTAGGGATGGATCAATAGCCAGAGCACAGATTTTTCCAGCAGTGAAACTAGTCTGTATGATACTATAATGGTATTTACACTCATTAAAAGTTTTTCAAAACCTATAGAATATATAGCACCAAGAGTGAACCTTAATGTAAACTATGGACTCTGGGTAATCATGATGTGTCAGTGTAGGTTCATCAATGGCAACAAATGCACATAGTACTCTGGGGGACGATGCTGATTGTGAGGAAGGCATGCATATGTGGGGGCAGGGGCTATACAGGAAACCCCTGTACCTTCTGCTCAGCTTTGCTGTAAACCTAAAGCTATAGTTAACATTTCCTGTTAGTGTGTTACATTTGTTATAATTGATGAGTGAATATTGATTCATCGTTATTAAACTAAAGTCCATACCTTGCATTAGGCTTTACTCTTTGTGATGTACATTCTCTGAGTATTGACAAATGTATAATGACATCTGCCCACCATCAGAGTATGATACAGAATAGTTTTACTACCCTAACAATCCTCTTCACTCCATCTGTCCATCCCTCCCTTCCTCTCCCACCACTAATCATTTTGCTGTCTCCATAGCTTTGTCTTTTCTTTGTCTTTTGTCCAATGGTATAGTTGGAGTCATAGAGTAGGCAGCCTTTTCACATGGGCTTCCTTCACTTGTCAATATGCATTTAATGTTCCTCTATGTCTTTTCAAGCAAAAAATAACTTTCAAGTAGAAAACACAACTACCTCAATGTTTTCCCACTAAGAAAACAGGGAAGAGCTGGTACCAAGGGATCTAATGTAGGTGAGTAAGAAAATAAAGGTCATGGCCATTCATTTATCTTGGTTACTAATCTTTGAGCCTTGATGCATATCAAGTCTCATCCTAACTGAAGATTTATGTACACAGTAGGGAATGGTGAGGTATATATGAGAAAAGTAAGAAAAGGTACTATCCATCATTAACTATTTCAATAAGCCAAATCTTACCAGGGAATACCATATTTTAGTCCTTTCTGGCAAAACTACAGTTAACTAAAATCTGACTCCAGTTCCCGTTACTGAATGTAAGTTATATTTAATAGGCTAGCAACTGGGTTTCATGTTAATCACCATGGAAACAAGATGCATCCAATCACTGGGCAAAAATTATGGCACAGTTTTTGCTATATCTTTCAAATCCCATGCATAAAGACAAATTTAAGTTGAAATATGCCTTCAATGGGATACATATTTTCAGAGGGGATATATGAATATGTATATATGGAAAAACACAAAGTAAAAAATTATTATACGACTTAAAGTATGCTAGTTGCAGATATTTTTAACTATCTTTAATTAATGTTGCTTTTGTTTATGGCAATTAGAGTTTACGTTAGTCAATCAATTATTCCGGCATAGGGGCTTTGAAGCAGGAACACTACAATATATTTTTCTTAGCCAGCCTGCTTTGTGAAGTAATGCTCACAAGCTCCTTACAACAAATACCTTAAAATATTTCTGAAATAAAAACAAGACTTCTGAAATATTTGGCATTCAGTGGCCATCTATAGTGTAATAACTCAAATGGATGTAAATGTACAGTGGGAAACTTAAAAACAAAACAAACAAAAACTCACATAACTTTACAGCAATACTTCATATTCCATCCAGAAATATGCCTAAGAAAAACACTGCAATAGAAGAAAGCAATGTGCAATGCTTGTGATTGAGGTAGAAGGACTTTTATCTTTGGACTTTGGATTTAGTAGTTAATTCAGTTCTGCAAATTGTTGGGCTTTTATTGCCACTTAATTCAGTGATTGGAGACTTTTTCCAAACAGCATAGGATGAAAGGTCAAAGGGCGAAAAAGTCAGTGAAAAGGCAATCATGAGTTCCAATATTTTTGAGATTTGTTTGTTTTGTAGTAGAATCAAAAAATAAATTCACAGGGTGATAAACAATTTTAAAGGGATAATTCGAATGTGAACATGAATGTTTAAAGTCAGTATTTCCCCTTTGTGCTTCTGAAAATGTATGAAAAAAGCCAAAGAAAAAAAAGGCAAATTTAAATGTTGACAAAGCTAGAAATAAATTCACAATTATTTGCAGGACTGCAGAAGCCAGTTGTGTCTCTGCAGGAGACACACAGGAGGAAGTAAAGAGAAGCTGAGGAGAAAGGCAGTGCCAACAGATCTCTGAAGAATTAACAAAAGTAGATTTACTGAAGGTGAAACAGCACAGTGTAAAAGCTATATGTTGTGGCAACAAAGCGGGTGGAAGTTGGAGCACAGGAAGCACCCTTAGAGCCAGCATATTTTACAAACAAAGAGGCGGAGCCGTGCAAGCCTGATTTTTCTAATACAGCCTGTGTCTGTAAAAGAATTGGGAGGAAAAGATCCTTAACACCTTCCTGCTCCTTCCTCTATCACAAGAACCTTCAACAAATCTCTGGCCTAGAAACCTAGTCCATTCAATATGAATAATTAAAAGAAGTTAATAAAATCCTATATAATAAAAGCCTAATATGCTAAGTGTCCGACCATTCGTTCAACCATTCGACCAGTCACTATGATGCACACTGACAACCAGGGGGCAGACACTCCGACCAGTAGGTTAGCTTGCTGCTGGGGTCCAGCCGATCAGGACTGGGTGAAATAGGCCAGACACACCCTGGAGCCCTCCCTAGGTCCCTCTCTAGCCCTGATTGTGCACTGGTGGGGTCCCTCAGACTGGCCTGTGCCCTCTTGCAATCTGGGACCCCTCAGGGGATGTCAGAGAGCCAGTTTTGGCCTGATCCCCACAGGCCAGGCCAAGGGACCCCACGGATTCATGCACTGGGCCTCTAGTGTTTACATAAGAATATTTTATAAATAAGAGAAACAGAAGAGCAGCGACTCAATAACAGATAAAGAACTACTCGCCAGATGCATGTTGCCATGTGGGAAAAAAAATTGAAATTACATATTTTCCCCCCATGAAATATAAAGCAATCAATTTTAAAAAGTATAAACACAAAGTGATCCATGGAAGACAGCAGAAGTGTATGAGGTTGAGTTGGCAGAACTCAAGAAAGTAGTATAAAGAGTAAAATTATTAGAGAAATATAGTGAAATCGAAGCAACCACTGATGAAAAGCCATTAGAGAAAAACCTTATAAGAAAAATATAAGCTAGAAAGGAGCAAAGTAAACAAAATGTGTTAGAAATAAAAACATTTTTTAAATCAAGAGGAAATTATAGATATAAAACATAAAGTTGATTCAATATATGTATAATTGGAGTCCTTGAAATTAAGTTCAATAATTATAAGCAACCTATATTTACAATTCAGGAACATTTTCTAAAATAACGATACTTTGAAACTCCACAGAAGAGTACCCAGTATTTCAGGAAAACTTGACCCCCACTTGTGAATATGGGTTATGTATTATTTAAATTACTGAACTTCAAAATTAATTTTTAAAAATCCTATGGGCAATCAGGCAAAACTATCAAGGCACATTTAAAAGGGGAAAACATCAGGCCCTGGAAACTCCATAGTAAAATTCAAGAACAGATGACAAATGGGGTGAGAGTTGTAGGAGTGTTAATAATAATAATAATAATAAAGTGTGAGCCAAGGACAAATTTAATAATCCTCAAAAACAAATGCTATGGCCCTGGCCACACAGCAGGAGGCAGCCAATCAATGTTCTGCTTCACATCATTGAACATTCAAGCTTTTCTTTGGAAGAAACTACTAAAGAACAACTTCAGCCAATCTAAACATTTTTGGTGAAATTATAAGAAATTAATGCCAACAGATCTGCACTATGGAAAATGTAAAAGGAAGTTCTTCATACAGTAGAAAAATAACACCAGATGGAATCTTGAAAAAAAAATAGCTTCAGAAATAGCAAGTTTGTATGAAAATTAAAATGAAACATTGAAAATTATGGGTTGTAGTACTTTGCAACAAAAGTTTAGCTTTAAATGTTTAAATTAGAAAAAGGAAGGTCTAAAGTAAATCATTTAAATTGCCATCCTAAAACACTAGAAGTTAAAGACCAATTTATAACTAATGTAAGTAGATGGGAGAAAAATAAAATATTAAAGTCAAATAAAAGAGAAATTGAAAAAGAACAAAGAAATCAATAAAGCCAAAACTGGTTCTTTGAAATACATTGAAAAATCAATAAACAGCTACATAATGATCAAGATAAAAAGAGAACACATACATTACTGATATCAGAAATGATAGAAGGAACATGCCAGCACTATAGACATTAAATTGATTATAAAGATCTACTATGAAAAACTTTATACCAATAAATTAAACATGTTCATTGCTGCTCAACTTATAAGTAAATATGTGATGTGACATTGGATGCTTAATTTCATAGCTCATACTTTTATTGATTTTAGAGAAACAGAGAGAGACAAACACAGATTTGTTGTTCCACTTATTCATGCATTCATTGGTTGATTATTACATATGCCCTGACCAGGGGTTGAGCCCACAACCTTAATGTATTGAAACAATGCTCTAACCAACTGGGCTACCTGGTCAGGGCTCACAGCTCATACTTTTAAACATTATATTAATTGTTGCCAGGTTTATTGCTTTCTTTTTAACATTTTGGAATGATTTGTAATTCAAAATGTAAGGGAACTTAGATATATCTTTTCCAATTCCTAATTTTACTTATATATAAACACAGCTTTTATTTAGTTATTATTACTTTTAAATAATAAAATAATTAGGAAATTATACAGGACTACTAACATTTAATTATCATCCCATGTTTATTAGTAGATCTTTCTGCTAAAATAAAAAAGGCATGAATTCAGTGGGATGCAGGGACAAGCAAGTAGAGCCTAAGAGGCAAATGTGAGAATTATCTAATATTAGAAATATTTTTTATCTGAGAACTTTATCATTAAGTTAATGTTTACAAATTTCCAATTCGAAGAGGACCCTGAAGATAGTCTGTATCCCACAACAATATGCAAAATGTAGTCACAAATTAATCTTACTACAGGCCTCATTTCAATGGCACTGTTAAAATCATTGCTTTTTAGGACCCATAAATGAATAGATAGCTTGTGCCCATTTAATCATGCCCTAAATTGACTAATTTATTGACTACCTTCCTCCTCTGGGCAGAAAAATTGTTTTCACTCTCCAATCTGTCTCTCAATAAGTTAACTAGAACCAGCAAGTACTTCTCACATCAGAAGATTTAATTAGTACAAGAATAGTAAGTGAGAGAGGAGGTGCTAACACACAGAGAGAAGTCTGGGCAACTGAGTCCTCTACCTTCCTCGCACAGCACAGTGCGTTAGTTCAAAATCCAATGGAGATTCTAGTAAGTGTTGTGATAGGTGCCATGATGTAAATACTGCATCCCATGAGCTTGTAGGCAAGATGTGTTACTAATTAACAGCCGCGCCATATGATTAGATAGCAGGAGAGTTGTAAAATGCTGCATGTGTGGAAAGCGAGATCACTTTTCAAGAGAGGAACCTGAATGCTTCGTTTCGAGAAATGACGCACCAGATAGCAAGCTGAAGTACTAATATGATATATAGTTATGTGTGTACATTCAACTGTGTGTGTGCACATACATCTAAATTTAGGGACGTGAACAACCCAATAGGAAAATCAGCCATTGTTATCGGTGGAAGGGGATCCTTGGGATGCCCTGGCAAAAAGAATTTCCTGCGGCCCCATGAGAGGATGGGGTTTTGTGGAAAGCTTTGTTGATTATGTAAAGTTAAGGGGGTTCCCCTCCAAGATCCCATCTCTGTCCATCTCACAATGGAAGAACTCCAATCTTGTCTTTAGCAGGGTCAGAATGAAGGCCACTGCCCAGAATTTCTGTTCCATGTTACAGTCCAGCCCAGTATCTGACTCGCTTAGCCTGTGCACCCAGCTGCAGTCCATTTCATGTAGGGCCTGCATGGCCAGGGGCCATACTGCTGCTTAAGGCCACATGTTAGGCAAGCACACGGGGCAAGAGTGGGTGACAGAGCAAGAGAACAAGGGAAATGAGAGAGGGAACTCTTTACCTGGGGACTTCAACCTTCCAAGATTTTGCGTGCTTGCAGTGGCTCCACTCTTCTAGCCAATGATCTTTTTCCCAGGCTAGACCAACAGGCAAGACCTCCCCTACATCACCCTAACTTTACTGGGCATGTGCCCATCCTCTCCTTTGTTCAATCTTTTCCCCCAGTGATCTTCAGGGAATGGACAGGTGGGTCCCTGGGGAGGGGGAAACTGTAGCTTCCTGTGAAGCTGCCCAGATGACCATGCTTATACTCCCTTTGCTTTCTTTCTAATATTAATATTAACAGCTAGCTAATTATGGCAATAATATCATGCCTTTAAATAGGCACTTTACAGAAAAAGAAATACAAACAATTGACTTTTTTTTAAATGCTCAACCTTACTAATAATGAATTGCAAAGGAAAAGAATATAAGTTATTATTTTTTACTTTTTAATTGTTAAAACAAAATCCAATGTTGGTAAGGTCATGAAAAATCAGACAATTTCACTGTGGAAAGGACTTTAAAAATAGCACTTTTTAGACCTATTTAGAATCCGGTATTTATCAAAATTTTCTATCAGGTATATGATAAGATATGTGATAATCTGTTTAAATGAACACTTTTTGAGAGTGAGATTAATGGCAAGCATCAAGAGGACTTAAATATTTTCACTTCCTGCACCATGTATATTTAACATTGAAAATATTAATAGTAGGGTGCCTGAAATATGAAGATTTATAAGAAAATATATATTTGATCATTCGGATGACCAAAATATATTTATCATATACTTGGTCTTTGTTCAAGATTCCCAGTAACAGCTCCCAAAACCCTTGTAATTTCCTAAATTTTGAGAGTGACAAAGCTGTCTTTTGTTATGATTATGAGGTGGCTTTTGGAAAGCACCTAAGGATGGGGCTGGTTACCAGAGGAGCCAATCTTGTGATTGGGACTTTCATTCCCAGCCACTGACCTCCTTGGAGGGAGGAAAGGGCTGGGCATTGAGTTCAGTTAGCAAGGGCCAATGATTTACTCAGTCATGTCTATGTATGAAGCTCCATAAAATGCCAAATGGATTAGGTTCAGAGAGCTTCCGCTGGTGAACACATGGAGATGTAGGGAGAGTGGCTCCCCTGGAGAGGGCATGGAAGCTTGCCTTATGCGCCTCTACCACCTGGCTATTCCTGAGTTATATCCTTTTACAATAAATTGGTGACTTAGCACACACACACACACACACACACACACACACACACACACACACACACACACATTGAAATTGAGTCCAGAAACCCAATTAGTGACCAAAAATAAAGACATATGCACTATGGGTGTGAATATTTTCTAAGAATTATCATTTAAACCAGGGGTGGGCAAACTTTTTGACTCGAGGGCCACAATGGGTTCTTAAACTGGACCGGAGGGCCGGAACAAAAGCATGGATGGAGTGTTTGTGTGAACTAATATAAATTCAAAGTAAACATCATTACATAAAAGGGTACGGTCGTAGTTTGCCCACGGCTGGACTAGACTGTTCAGTCAGGTTCAATAAGCAACATTTTGCCCACGGCTGATTTAAACAATCTTTCAAGATGAAAAAATGTATTTTTTTTCTATGTTGTAAATTTTATTAATCAAATACTGTGTTCTTACCAGTTATAGAACAGCACTCTCTGGAAAGTTGGCACCTTCTCAGAGACATGAACTAAGGCACTGTATATTATGAAAGCATATTATAATATAACTAGAGGCCCGGTGCACAAAAATTTGTGCACTGGGGTGGGGGGGTCCCTCAGCCCGGCCTGTGCCCTCTTGCAGTCTGGGA
>NW_005366834.1:5548913-5568515 GCF_000412655.1 Myotis brandtii
TGTTCGCTTCAGCTGCCTGGCTGCTGGCCGCCATCTTGGTTGGCAGTTAATTTGCATATCGCCCTGATTAGCCAATGGGAAGCGTGTCGGAGGTATGGTTAATTACCATGTTTGTCTATCATTAGATAGGACTAGAGGCCTGATGCATGAAAATCATGCAAGAGTAGGCCTTCCTTCCCCCGGCTGCCGGCACCGGCTTCCCTCTGGCACCCAGGACCCAGGCTTTCCTTGCAGCCCTGGCTTCGTCTGGAAGATCATCCGGTCTAATTAGCATATTACACTTTTATTATTATAGATGTACTGTTTGCTATATCATAGTATAACAATATATATTTAGCTATGTTTTTATTATATGTTTATTATAATTTACATTCTATGTTTGAATATGACTTAATATTATAATTTTTTATTTGTATGCATTAGTTCACAGGCTTCAAATTCCTTAAGGAGAGGATTAGAACCTTGGCCCTGTGCTTTACCCACTGAGTCACTCTGGGTAATCCACTCATAAGGGCTTTGCCCTTGCTATTTCCTCTATCTAAAGTGCTCTTCATCTAAGTCAGTGGTTCTCAACCTTCCTAATGCCAGGACCCTTTAATACAGTTCCTCATGTTGTGGTGACCCCCAACCATAAAATTATTTTCGTTGCTACTTCATAACTGTAATTTTGCTACTGTTTTGAATCGTAATGTAAATATCTGATATGCAGGATGTATTTTCATTGTTACAAATTGAACATAATTAAAGCATAGTGATTAATCACAAAAACAATATGCAATTATATATGTGTTTTTCCGATGGCCTTAGCCGACCCCTGTGAAAGGGTCATTCGACCTCCAAAGGGGTCGCGACCCACAGGTTGAGAACCACTGAAGTCATGGCTCTCTGCCTCTCCTATGAGGGTGGGGCTGATAGCATGTGAGAGCCATCAATCCTAATCACCTGTTTCATACACAACACCTTTTCTGTTATTACCAAGCAAGCAATCCTTACTCTGCCTAAACTTTCCTCTTAATCTTTACCAAGACTTAGAAAATATATTTATTTTTATTGTTTATCTATCCTGCTAGATTGTGACTCATGACATTAAGGATTATGCATGTCGTTGTTCACTGAACAAGGTAGTCAACATAGCAGACCTCCAATAACTCTTTGATGAATAAATGCATAAGTGAGGGACAAGCAGTTCTAAATCTCATTTTTTTCATCTATAAAATCAGGATAACAATAACTACTTCCTGGGGTTGTTTCTAAGATGTTTAACTACAATTAAATGTTCAGCACATTTTCTGGCATGTAGTCATCATTCGACATGAATTTAAATTTTTATTTATTGTCTTAGTTTTCTACAATTTCACTGATTTTCCTTCTTGAAGAATCTAATGAATAAAAGTGATTTCAATTCTTTTCTTTAGAACATTTTTTTTCTCTAAATGTTTGTGTCATTTTATTTATTTTGCATAGGCATTATTGCATTAATTAATCTACCAAATTTTAGTGTGATTATGTAATTTGATGTTTATATCATTGTCAAGTTTTTAATTGCAATAGGTCCTCCTCAGGAAATTACCCTAAAAGATGTTTTGGGGGAATATAGTTTAATAGTCTATAACAGAAAGCTCTCCTCACTGTTGTTATGGGAATTAAAGATGGCTGTGAGTAAAGGGCACTGACTGTTTATATGAACAATACACACATTTCTTGGACAAAATCAGTTCATATCAAATGACAGAAAATTATTCCAAAGTACATAGAACAGTGGGCTCACTTGTTCCAACGTACATAAAAGAGTAGGTTTACAAAATTTAAAGTTTGGCAAAGATTGCTATGTCTGAGCTTGATACTTTGCTATCTTCAATGTTCCTGATAATATATATTTTTTGTTCGCTAAGTATTGCCATTATGGTTACAATTATCAACATACAAATATTTGTTGTTGCCTTCCAGATGTTGGGAAGTGTCCAAGGATAGCTGTGTCCTTCTGCAATTCATTTCAGTACAAATCAGATAAGAGTGAAGGAAATTTAAGAAGCATAATCTCATTCCTAGAGGATATTTGACTTTACATCACTCTGTGTTCCAGTAAATGGACCCTGAGAATTAGGTCACCCGAGAGAGACTTTATGACCTCAGACTGGCTCTAACTTGGAAGAGCCATTTCCTTTCCGTCTTAGTCTCCTCATCTACGACATGCTGGCTGGTTAGATAAACATCACTTCTTATCTAGACCCATGCATTTATAACTTGCTCCTAGGGCTCCATGAATGAAGCGCTCAGTTCTGCATAACTACCAGCAAACCCTAGCTAAAACTTTGGGAATTTCCTTGGGTGACTGATTAATGTATACAGTCAAGGAAAACAACTTATAAAAGCAGTTTTTCTGTTACTGAAAATTTTAAGTGGCAGTTGAGAGAAATAATATTTTCCCTCTAAGGAACACTTGAAAATGTACTTCTTCTTTTATATTTGCACATTAGTCATAGCACATTAGTCAGAATTGCTCTCTCCTTCTGCTAATTCCTATAGTATTCAAATCAGCCTTATGAAGCATTACAGACACAGCTCCTTTAGTCTGCTTGATTCCAATTATTAGGCCAATAAATCCTGTTTATAAACAGATTTTACAAGAATATAAAATATAGATGCAAAGTCAAACTGAAAAGGTGATTCTTTGATGCTCATGTTGACACAATCTTAAAGATAGATTTCTTAAAGCTTGGAATTAAAGGTTTGTCTTATCGTTGAGAATCTAATACTCATTTTAAAAAACAGTGTGTTAAGAAAAATTTGCCTGAACATATTAATTATCCTATGAGCTCTTGGTAACTCTATGGCAAAAAGCAGGATCAGAAACTATTGTGAGTGAAATTCCTCCAGTTGCAATAGTTTAAAAAATAGTTTTAACCATGCGATTTTAGCACCCCAGAGCATATCTCCTCATTACCACGAAGAGTGAATGGCAACAAACTTTAACTCATTGGGAAGGACCACTGCCTGCTAGACAAAAGGCTTTTAAGAAATACAATATAGATTTTGCAGTTTGGGGGAGAAATGGGTTTTCCACATTGACAAGCAAATTAACTGAGGTTTAGGTGAAGGTGCCCTTCACTGGGGACTTCCAGGTCACCAAAAGCACGGAGTTCCCTAGAATGACATTGTTGGGCAGGGGATGATGAGAGAGTTCTCTTCTTAGCTCCCAGACGTTTCCCACTACCTTTTCTACGTGGTTTGTTTTTTTTTCTTTTTCCAACAAGAAAGGTCTCAAAGATGAGCTTTTGTAGCAGAGAATGTTGACAGGTTTCTTCTGATTCCTGTGAAAGCTAAAGTCTTAGCATTCCAGGAGAATTTTATGGACTTCTTAGACTGATATGTTGCCATGAGCATTTGGTTTCTCTTCACATCTTGAGAATACTCTGGCTTTCTCTTTCATTAAAGGGAATTATCCATACCCTTTTCAAATCTTGATACTGACTAAAGGTACATGCATTGGCAAAAAAAAAAGTAATTTTGAGGGGAGATTTTGCTGCTCTTCTAAGGTAATAGACAGAGAAGCATCAATGTGAACAGTCTAAGTCAATTTCTGGCCTCTCTCCCGTATTCTCAATGAATGGTTGTCTGACTACACAGAGTGAATTTTCCATGATAAGCTGGAATCAACCACACTTCTTCCTTTGCCAGACATCACAGTGAAGATCATAAAATACTAGAATCCATAATTTTTACTGCTTTGTCTATCTTGTGCTCCTTCCTATTCTCCATCATCACCACGTGGGCGACCTTCTACCACAGATCTCTTTCTTTTCCTTCTTGTTTTGCATTAATGTGATATTGCATCTGGTTTGTAGTTCATGGGATATTGAGGGTGAGGTTTAATCATTACTATATATCAATCATAACAGAAAGGCTTCTTTTCTTTCTTTGTTTCTTTTTTATTTTTTGTTCTACATATCCAGTTACTTATACGATTGGAAGAAGAATTTTTCAAAATCTGTGACTTTTTAACAGCCATCAGAATCATATCTTTCCAAAGACTTAATGCACAAAGGCAAGATCTCTAACTTTAAAGATTCTAACAGATGTTCTTATTTTTACACAATATGATATGCTTTCCTATTTTATTTTATATGTCTTAAATGAGTTTTCCAGCTGAGTGAGAGCATGATCAATATACTCAAGGGATGGGTTAAAGGGAACATTTTCAAGTGTAACTCATTTTGTTTTTCTTTGATAATATTCTTGTTCCTTCTAATAAATCTTTTTCTTCTCACCTTTATAATTAGCCCTATTTCTTACAGTCTCTTAGGTTTCTAGTTACTTATTGAGTATTTAAGAATATGTTTTAATTATTATAGCTATATTATCTCTTGATTAGTCACCTTAAGAAAAAATTGCTGAACATATATATTTGGAAAGAAAATAAGTATTTATTTTTCTCTATTGAAGTGACATAAGATTTTGTTTTCCTATATAAAATTAATATAATGCAATACTTTTCAACTCTTGTTCAGCTAGTCATAATGCCTTACATCCAGCAGCACAGTGATTTATTTAAAGAGATAGTTCCTGAATTTAATTTTTTTAAAATTGATTTCAGAGAGAGGAAGGGAGAAGGAGATAGGTATAGAAACATCAATGATGAGAGAGAATCATTGCTTGACTGCCTCCTGCATACCCCTACTAGGGATGGAGCCCGCAACCAGGGCACATGCCCTGACCTAGAACGGAACCTGTGACCTCTGGTTCATGGGTCGACGCTCAACCATTGAGCCACATCAGCTGGGGTTTTGGTTCCTGAACTTAAGCAGCTCACAGTATAATAAAAGGAAAAGGAAACTTATGATTCCAATTCAGATAGATAAATCTGATTCAGAACTATCCAAGATGCTCTCTCAGCCCTGAAGACATGGCATAAAGGCTCTGAAGCAACAGCACATCCGCTGAAGAGGGTTAAATCCAAGCTGCTGGGAGCCTGGCAAACTGTTCCTTAGGTCTCCCTGAGTTCTAGCATAATCGTGTCACCCCCAATGTCCTATATATTCACTTCTATTTTGGATTTTATTGCTGAGCCATTTTTTCCTCACACATGAAAAATGGTTTTGCTCTTCCTTCTCCATTTTCATGTAATCAACACTGACAAGAATGTTTTATTCACTTGAAGTCCAGACTTACGGAATTTGCTGTCTATAAATCAAAATGGATTCATCATGTATTTGTCTTGAAAGAATTTCATGAAATACTCCAATTAACTTGGCATTTAAATCCCTGGCGCCAGAAAACCAAACACTGTAATACTTTATCGTTGGCAGTTCTTGTCTTCTCTCCATGCCTTTTCTCCAGGGGAGAGGAGAGGAGAGGAAGGAAGGGATTTGGTATTGTCAGCCCCTGAAATACAAAGTGGCTACAGGTTCATATGACTCTAGTTGTCTCTATGTGGTTTCCCACTTTCTTGTCCACAGAGGCAGACAGAAAGAAGTTCAAAATTTAGCTTGACAGATAAGGATGTTTAATGTTAGCATTTTTAAATGACCTAAGTAAAATGCTTTTGCCCTTCTAGTCATCTCTGTTCACATATTTTCTCTTGGCCTTTATCAACTTAGTAGATATTGAGTAACTGTGAACTTCAGATCTACAAGCAATGCCAACCTGTCATTACTGCTTCAAAAACCAGCTAAAGATGGTACTTTGATGAAATTCTTTTTCTGCTATCTTTGCCCCAGGCAGGAGGCTTTTCTATCTGTTTGAGAAGAAAATTAAGAGAAGCCATTCATTTAAAAGCTAATAGCATTCTAAGTGCATTAATATTTTGCAAATAGTGCCAAATAACTTCTCAAAACACGTTTGCCCTAGCTGGTTTGGCTCAGTGGACAGAGTGTCGGCCTGCAGAGAGAAGGGTCCCAGGTTTGATTCTGGTCAAGGGCACTTCCCTCTTTTTCAGGCTCCTCCCCGGCCCTGACCCTGGTCGGGGTGCGGGCAGGAGGCAACCAATCAATGTGTTTCTCTCATTCTCTCACATCAATAGATATTGGGTGAGGATTACAAACAAAACAAAACACTTTTGTTTTTATTTTGTTTTGTTAGTTTTTGTGTGTTTTTCCTAAAGTGATGTCTGATAATTATAAAGATTTAAGGACATAAAGTATAAGTGTTTTTGAAAGTGCCTAAGAATCTCTCCTAACTAAAATTACCATTATCTGATTTCTAAGTGAGATTAGTATTTGATATGAATCTATATATATAAAAGCCTAAATGACCGAACTATTGAATGACCAAAGGACTAGTCAACTGGTCTCTATGACACACACTGACCACCAGGGGGCAGACGCTCAATGCAGGAGCTGCCCCCTGATGGTCAGTGAGCTCCCACAGCGAGAGAGCCACTCAGCTGACTGACGGGCACCAAACGCAGGACTCATGGCTGGCAAGTGCTGCTGCCGCGGTGCGAGCCTCTCCCGATGGGGACTAACTGGGTGAGAGCCCGCAGCAGGCGCAGTGGGCCGGGATGAGCGGGAGTGGCAGGCAGGAGCAGCAGGCTGCGTTGGACTGCGATCCCCGCAGGCCACACTGAGGGACCCCACCAGTGCACGAATCTGTGCACCGGGCCTCTAGTAATACAATAAAATCTTTAGAGATCTTTTTTTTTCTTTACTGTAAATATTCATGCACAAATGCAGAAAAAGACATTTATGCATGAATATTTATAAACTCATGCTTACATTATTTCAGTAGACAAGTTAAAAACTCTTTTTACCCATAATACACAGTGCAATAAATACAAGGAAATTAATTTTACCTTTTTAAGTGAACTAATGCAATAAGTCATATAAAATTCTCCCACAGTTAATAAATAGGTTCATGGATAATGTATTTTAATTAATTTGGGGGGATACTAAAATTAAACGGTTTATTATGAGACTTGTTCATGGAATATATCCATGACTTTGAGTGACCCTTAACTAAGGCATTGTGATTATATAAGTAGAAATGGGACTTTTCAGATGTAATTGAAATTTCTGTCCATGGCTATTATTTTATTATACTTTTCTATGTGTTTTGAGCTCTCACTGTTTATTTTAAGCCTGTCTCTGTAGCTGGTCTTGATTTTCTGCCTAGACTCCCTCCCATCTATTGAGAAATTAGCTCTTCTGCTTTGAGGAGCTATTTTTTTCCTTCTTACTCGTTTTACTTATGGTCTTGTAAGGAATTGTTATCTTCATGCAAAAATCTGACCTTTTCTGGAAAGATTGATTGGTCTAAGAGTAAGCATCCAAAGAAAGTCAGTCTATCAGGATGAATTCCTGGAATTTTTGACATGAAGAAATTTATTTTCCAGAAGATGAAGTTGGAAATAAGCAAATGCCAAGTTTCAGATAACTAGTGTTCTGACACTTTGGAGGAAACAGATTTGATATTGCAGTAATTGATGTAGGAAGGTTCCCTATAGGAAGGGGAAATTGATCATAAGTTCTCTGAGGACAGTTCTCCTGATATATGAACATATTGTATATATTTATGAGTATGTGTTTTGTCATGTCGAATAAACCTGTAAATCTGAACATGTGAAGATGGGACCTATTAATTTTTTGAGTCTTTTCTATGCTTTATCTACAATGACCTGCTAAAGGGGATGTGGCTGGTGAGTGACTTCTCAGACTTTCTGAGCTACCAGGTCTCCTCAATGACTTTACCGAGATCTTATCCAAATCCACTGGCCACTATTTCCTCAGGGAAAAGAGGGTCCAGAGTTTCTGTACAAAGCTTAATTTCTATATCTTATTCTTAAAACTAGATCAACCACTTGCTTACCTATTCAAATATGTCTGTGGAGCTGATCAATTTGCATCCAAAATCACAACTTTCTATTACAGAGAATAAAGCCAATATCAAGGAGAGACAAACAGGAAGGATGAAAAGAGTCGTGACCAAGCTTATGTCACTGTTTACAGAGCCTACAGCTGCTGGAGTTGTTTTGTCCCTGTCTTCCCTATACTTGAGTGCCCTAGTTATCTCTTTAATGAATAGCACTAGGAACTTCCTGGTTAGTATCCTTTTATGCTTGATTTGAGCGGTGTATCTTTAAAAATCAAAAGAGACCTGATCAACAGAGAAACTATCAATAGAACTGGAACATCATAAGTGACAGACTCTGGAATGTGAAAATGGGACACAAAGTAAGGTTCTAAGGTATCAGACATTCAGGACTGGTAAGAGAGCATAAATGAGCAACACTCTCATATACTTGTCATCATTCTGTGCCACTGTTTTTCTACAGGAAAACAGTAACCCCCCCCTCCCCAATATCTTACCTTGACTTAAGTTGAACATAAACTCAAAATATATACACATTAGTTGCATTTTATAATATGGCAGGTAATGCACACTATTTTTTTTCAAGTTTATAGCAATACCAACATGAACAAAACACATCTTCTAGAGTCTTGTTGGATGATAGATTCCAAAGTCTGGGAAGATTTCCAGATGCCTTTCAAGAAGGTTAGTTTCTCAATGTTGCTGGTAAAGATTCTTTTCCCCTGAATGAAAGCCATTAACTACTGTCAATTTAATACTCAGTTTATGATAATAAACTCCGTACATAGAAAATAACCATTCAAATCAGGAATTTTAGTTACCTTAATGCTAATAAATGTTCTTCTATCAAAAGAGTTTCTAATCACATACTATTTTCAGCTACTTCAAACATAAATTTCATCAACCTGAGATATTCATGGAATACAGAAAGAATTGCTGAAATACCATAAGACAGCATATTATTTTATAGATAAGAAATCAAGATGAGTTAATTGAGCTATCCAACTTTAACAGTATAATTCATGACTGTGTTTCAAATTCCATAATTGTGTACTGATGTTACATTTTAAAATATTATATATACATATATATACTTTACATTTTTTAATATTACATTTTTAAATATTATATATACATATATACTTTCAGAATGTATATGTGTATATAGGTACATGTTTGTATAAGTACATATACATGTATATGTATATATGTACTTATTTGAAAATACAACATAAAACATAAAATGAGTATCTTTGAAATTGCCAGGTAGGCACCAGAATTGACAGGTTGTAGAATCCTATATAATAAAAGCATAATATGCAAATCGACCGAACGGTGGAATGACCAGTCGGTGGGGGGCAGGGATGGCGAGCAGGTGGCGCCAGGCCAGCCAAGGCATGTGCCAGCCGCAGGGATGGCGAGCAGGCGGCGCCAGGCCAGCCAAGGCATGTGCCAGCAGGCAGAGGGGTGATGAGGTGGTGGGGCGGGGCCTCACCAGCCAACTCCACTCCCTAATCAGCAACCCAAATCAGCAACCCTAATCAGTCACCTTCCACAGAGGGAGGCCAGCAGCAGCAGCGGCAGGGTGATGGGGGCAGCGCCTTCCCCTGATCACGCGGTCACCTCCAGCAGAGGGAGACCAGACTGCGGTTTAGCGGGGAGCAGGCCTGCACTGTCAGTGTCAGTAGGACATCCCCTGAGGGCTCCCAGACTGTGAGAGGGCGCAGGCCGGGCTGAGAGACCCCCCTCCCCAAGTGCATGAGTTTTCATGCACCGGGCCTCTAGTAATAAAAGGAAAAGAACCCAGGACAGATCGTCTGACCACAAGCATAAGCACTGCTCGGTCATGATGGCAATGCATCATTGAGTGCCAGAGCTGGAAATGCAATGCTTTTATTATGGTAATGAGTTAACAACAAAATGTCGCTCCTTTGTGTCACTTAGATTAGATTAAACATTCCAGATGGAATTATCCGATTGGTCAAGATTGGGTAAGTGCTTATTTTATAATGTTCTCTTGCCCTTGTTCATGGAAAGCAGATGTCTAGCATCTTTAGATTCCTAATGGGAAATGAGGACTGATTGGCATGAAAATTCAAACAATGTTGTGGTCCCTAAATATAAAAAGTGGGTACTGTATCTGCTTAGATCAAATTTACCTCAAGGATATGAGAATAGCCTTTGATTATTGCACTCACATATACCCACTTCTCACATTTCTGCTTCTCAGAAGAAATGTCCTACCTATCATAATTCAACTAACCCTTATGTAACCAAAAACACAGTTTCACTTAGAGCAGACAATTCAAGTCTCATAGTGACTAAATTCACTTCCAAAGCTTAAATCTTGTTTTATTGATATTTTTCTTGAACTCTTCATTCTATCTCTGCATTCTGTCATCTCTGAGCTCAATTATAAAGTTAACTTTATGTATATAGTCTTGCAACTGTAGCTGGGTTGAGGGCTGTAGACAGTATCTATGCTTTTGCTCCTGCATGACCCACTTCATGAACATTTTGCCTATTGTAAGAACACAACTACAAGACTTTTGCCATTTAATGTTGTTTTGTTACTTTGCTTGTGCCCCAGTTGCATTTCAGAAGATTCACTTATATGTAGTTTCTTTCAGCACATGTTTGCACAAACTCTATTCTGCATCAGCAATTCTATTTCCCTTTGATGGGCAGAACCGTCCACCAAATCTTCACAATAAAACACTTATCTTTCTTTGTTTAGGTGAATTAGTGGCTTAAATTTGTCAGGTTGCAATGTTAACTCAATTTAACAAAACCACTATTTTTCACTAGGTAGAAACATTTTTTCCCCTTTGGGGTTGAAATCTCTAATTAAGAAGTACCTAGGGTATTGAGAAGAAGAAAAAACATATTTTCAAGTGGATCAGTAGATGGATTCATGAGAAATAGTGTTCACTGATTCCAAGGATACACTACACCCTATATGATGGCAACCCAGTTTTATAAAGATCATCCACCTGGCCCGGCCAGTGTGGTTCAGTGGTTGATGGTCAACTTATGAACCAGAAAGTCATGGTTCAATTCCCAGTCAGGACACATGCCTGGGTTGCAGGCTCAATCACCGGCATGGGGCATGTAGGAGGCAGCCGATCAATGATTCTCTCTCATCATTGATGTTTCTATCTCTCTCTTTCTCTCTGATATCATCAATAAAATTATATATTTTTTTTAAAAAAGATCATCCAGCCATATCTGCACCTAAATCTTTTTGAGGCATTTCACTGTTTTGGGTAAGGGGAATTACTTCTATTTATAGGACCAATGGGTAATGCCATGAGTATGAGAACTTTTCTTATTATTTTGATAGAAAGTGAGTTTCTTGGCTCATAGAAAGATTGTGTGGTAAGTTCTGAGGATATATATTTGACTGAGGTTGATGAGAGGAGGAAAGATATTGTGCAGAATGGAGAAGGTTTTAAATATTCATATGTATCAAGGAATTATTCAGATAGAGGGTAATGTATGAATGTCAGAAAGGAATATTTAGAGATGGAGGTTATGTTATTGGTTTACCAAATGTGTTCACATGTAAATAAAAATTATGGAAATACAAAAGCCATCTCACTCAGACAGTTGGTGCTAGCCATGGTTCCTTACTCCCATAAATCTGTTGCCAGCAATTGACTAGGTCCTCTTTGATCTAACCTGAAATGCAAACAACTAGCTTCTATCAGAGGTCATGTTTGTTTGCAAACAATACAATATTCACAATTTTGAAATTAAAATTAAAAATTGATATGAAAATGAATGAAATTTGTATTTTAGCTTAAGGCAATAGATTGAATGTATTTAACAACAAAGTTTCTCTTTATCTCATGGATATAGAAATAGTATTATGAGAAGTGATGCTAGCTTTTATCCTATCCTATATAATAAAGAGCTAATATGCTAATTAGACCGGACGGCAGAATGACCTTCCAGAAGGACCAGTGGGTGGGGCCTCAGGGCAGCCAGAGCCGAGGCAGTTGGGACTGCAAGGGCCAAGCCCCTTGCACGAATTTTGTGCATTGGGCCTCTAGTCATAAATAACAGTGGTTTCCTAAGTCTTCTAATGGTTACATTTAAAAATATACAAAGAAATTGGATAATATTAGAAGAATATAGGATAATGTTACTTCCATTTAGTGAAGAGGGGGGTTAGTATTTCAAATTATGGCTATTTCCTGGAGACAATTTTTTTCTGCCAAGTACTTTTAGGAGATAAGAACATTTCATAATTAATGCCAAGTTGTTTCTTGTTGTGCTTCTAGTAACAGATTTCTGTACTCTAATGGGTTGGAGATAGTATTGCAAAATAAATGTCATCCACATTTTCTATTTTTCAAAGCCATCTTCTCTTTGGAAACATAAAATGTTTTGAGTTTGAAATTGGACATTATGTAAATTACATTAAATAAATAATTATTGTTTGGAAAGTTTTATGTATTTTACTCTGTGCTAGTTTCTCTGGTCAGAAATTAACTCTTGTTTATATCAAGTAGCCTCTGTAAAATTGGTTTTGTTATACTTCAAACCTTTCCACTAAGTTTGCAATCATTTGTTACAATAGCCCTAGAAAACTAATATACTTGGCCTCCAGTAATTCACAGGTAGGCTAGCTGATATTTTCTCCCACACTGCAATGGTGAACATCTCTTTCCCTGTTCTCTGCTAAAGTATATGTCACTCTTCTGAGGGGCTTGCCACTCGTGAAATTCTCTTTACTTGGTTGACTAGTAATAGCAATTTCTTTGACAGATTAAAGAAAAATTATGATGTAGCTTTTCTACAATTTTATTTTTATTTAAATGAAAATGTCCTTCTCTTTCTGCTCTCTAGATCCTAAAAGCCACTCTTTTAAATGAATCCCCATGTATATATCTCTAATATATTCAGTAAAAAAAATACCCATGTTAGATTGTAGGTTTGAATGAAAATTAAAAAAATACTAGAATGTTTTCTTTTCCCTCCTACACTGTAAATGCAAAAAAGCCTAAATATACCAATCTTGGGGGGGTTAATATGTGCTCCCACAGTAAATACTGAATGGTGTTTGTAAGCAAGTCTTTACCTTAAATATGGAAGCGCCTTCACTTGAGCATTGGAAACAATAGATTTATTACTTTATATTCTTTTTATCCTGTGACATGCTGCCTTTCATTATAAAAGATAAAAATCTAGTATGCTCTAAAATCAAAACAGTTCAAGCTCGCAGTAGGTAACATTTCCACCAACTGCATTTAATTCCCAGTGTCCACACTGTAACTGACAAAACTAAGAAAGCTTCAGGCTGTGTGAATGGCCTTCAGGGTGTGGAAGCTGGAGAGTCTGAGGGCTCAGGAGCCACACTGCCAGTTACTTAAGAAGCTTCTCTTTTAAAATATATTTTTATTGATTTCAGAGAGAAAGAGAGAGGGAGAGAGAGATAGAAACATCAATGATGAGAATCATTGATCAGCTGCCTCCTGCATGCCCCACTACTGGGAATTGAGCCCACAACCCAGGCATATGCCCTTGACCGGAATCGAACCTGGGACAGTCCACAGGCTGATGCTCTATCTTCTGAGCCAAACCGATTAGGGCAAGGAGCTTCTTGTAAAGTCAAAGTATCAGACTTAGAGAGCCTGTGGCAATGACTCCGAAAGTACCATGCTAAGAATGTATTTTACTTCCTCTTCATAAAAGTAGAAAGAACTGAACTAATTTGACATTTCACACAGAGGCTTTAATATTATTTTAAAATGTTAAGTGAACAGTGCTGAAATCAAGCAGATAAAGCCATAAATTGTGACCTTCTGCCCCTTGATCAGAATTATCTTACTCTTGTGGCTAACAAAGTAATTTACATCTGTATGTGGACTTCTACTACATTGATACACTTGTATGAAAAATCAATAGCTATATCACAAACTGCCTGCAGATACATTCACTTTGTTTTAAAATAGGTTCAGCTTGACTCCTGATCAACTTAAGAAGTCAGATTTTTAGAATGAGGAAGAAATATGAACTTAACAATTTAAAATTATTATGATGTACTGGTTGCATCCAAAAGAAGGTAACCAAATTTAATAAATTTGTGGTAAAAGTAAGTATTTGTTTATAGTCACTTGGGAACAACAAATGGCAAATTTATTTCATTATTAAAAAATTTTAACTACTCCAACAAAAGGAACTCATTGCAGCAAAATTTGTGTAAAAGCACAAATCAATTTTATATAACCAGAGAATATAAAACACTTCTTTTTTGGCTTGGACGTTAAATAAGCAAAGTACAAAGAATTTATGAGACAACCTAACACACATACAGAGCATTAAATACTGGGTTAATGAGCTTTTTTAGGAATATACAAACTATATCACAGTGTACTTAAGTACATGGCATGCAGCACTATATTACTCTCATCCTATATTTCCTTACAAGTTTTTTCTCACTTTCTTTTCTATTTTTTAAAATTTCCCTTGAATAATACCCATAGGCAGTGCTTATATTATTATTCAAATTAAAGTTCATAGAATTCATAACTATGTTTTTTCCCTTAGAAATGAGAGGTGATGCCATATCAACAAGAGCCATCCTCTTGTTCTTAACACTTTTGACTAGTGCTGGCCTAGGTTGAATCATGATGTTTATTTTTGTTAACCAAGACTCTCCTTTTAATATGTGGTGCTTGTTTTTCCCCCCCTGTATCACTTGGGCTCCCTGATGTTAAACATCTCACATTTAAGTACTTTTTTTTGTAGTTTTTATTAATATCATGTTACTCTCAATAAAGCAGATTGAAAAAGGTACTCCTTCCTAAACTGTCTAAATAAATATGTGATTGCTAAGATTTCAGCATGAAATATTATTCTCATTTTAATATTGGAATACAAATTTGACTAATAAAATTGTAAGAGTTGAAGGTTTTGAAAATGAGAGCCATATCAAGTAATAGATTTAAGTTCTCTGATATCACATAAATTTCTTCCTCTATTTAAGAAACCAATCTTGTTTCATCCTTTACAAAATATAGTCTTACTCCACATATAATAAAATACCACTCAGCCCCAGATGCGCTTTCAAGAATTTGACATCAATGAAAATATGCCTTACTTGCTTATGTTTTAAGCCATATAATTCTGTTTTATAATAGAAAAATTCCAACTGAAAACATCTGAGTGAAGCCAAAGCTCCTTTTATGTGACATTGAACACATAAACAATTTTAGAAAGATGCCAACAAACTCCCATCCATTCTTACTGTAAAACAGTCACAGAGATTCTCTAGGTTTCTGGGATACAGTCATTTATCAAAAATAGAAGTAGATTTGTTGACACTATAATTTTCTCCGTAGTACACTTCAGAGAAATGGTTGATAACTAGGCACCCAGCTCTGCTAGAGTGACCTGAAGAACAAAGAGATGTCAGACTGAAGTTGTGGAATGCTGGCTGAGAAAGTGAGGTGTGGCTGTGTGTACTTTGAGAGTGAACTTTAAATAACAGAAAATGTTGGCAAGCTGGTATATAGTGGCTCTGTTTCAGGGAAATGGAAGGACCATCTGCAAGGCTAAACTGAAGTGACAAGCTTTTGAGGCAGAGAGAGTAAATGTTCAATCCATTTGGCAGATAAATCAGGTCATGGATTGGTTTATTTAGCTCCAGTGTCACATAAACAATACACAAGCAGAAGCAATGAACCATTGCTAAATCCAACAGGAAATTCCATTTGAGCTTAAATATATGCTCAAGCTTCAAATGGTCTCCATTCTCCCACTCCATCTCTTTGTCATGTTTCTCTCTGCCATGGTGGCCATAGTTCAGGGAGCAAAGTCTATTTGAATAACACATATACTCTAGTCAGAGAATAATCTGAACCATCAGCATTCTAAAACTGACCTAATTATATTTACATAATAGAGCTATATGTATAAAGATAAAAAGATAAAGAATGCTTTACATAGATATGGAAAAGATAGTTGATTTATATCTCTAACCACGGGAGAAATGTACTTGCTGAGCATTTCATGGCCATGTGCCCGTAGCAGTTTTAAGTAGACCCCAATGCCCTCAGCAACTACCCACCCACAGAGGCAGGTCAGCCATGCATGTCTTCTGCCTTTGATCCTTACGCATAATTTTACTTTACATTGGTCAATGTAATGAAATACAAGGTTCCAGTTCTGCTTGACATTTTGTATCTATTTTATATAATTTTGTGCTATTCTAGGGAGCAAAGGTATGTTTTCATTTTCAATTTTGATGAAAGAATCTGAACTGTATTTCACTTTCATTCTCTTTGTGAAGGTCAAAGTTCAAATTGGATAAAGCATTAAGATCCAAGTTCTCTTTCCAGTCTTCTATGATCTAAGGCAATAAATTCAACTTAACAACTTAACTAAAATTGTCCTCTTTGTCTTTATAATATCAGAATATTTTATATTAGTTGGATTGTGAGAAAGTAATATCTTAATAGAGGCAGAAAGTCCTTGCAATAATCTTAAATAAAATATGTTGCTTAGTTTCCATTTTATTTTGACACGAGATTTTAAGTTTGCTTCTCTTTTTCTGCAATTATTTAATAATTTTCCAGTAGACTATTATCAGTCAATAATAAAGTTCTTAATTTATTTATTTGTTTGCCAAATTTGAATATCAATTAAGAAAATTATCCACATATTTTTAAAAGATAACTAGTTATTTTAAATAGCTTTGCTTTCAAATTATATTGCATAAGATCTCAACTTAACTAGTAAATTGTATTGCTTTTAAGGAAGATTTTTAATTTTAAAGTTTCATTAATATTACATGAGTTTATCTTATCATAGTCATACCCAAGCAATTAAAATGTAGGTCGATGAAAAAAAACTAATATTTAAGAACCCAGGATCTTGAATACTAATAATGATTTATTTATGAACCAGCTGGTTATATAAACATGATAGTATGGTCAAATGTTCTTTAAATGCATAGGGAGAAAGAATTATTTAGAAAGAAATAATTAGATTTTATGAGTGAAATCCCAAGGCAAGCTATAAAATTAGGGAAAAAGAATTTTCTTACAAGAAAAAAAATTTTATAAGTCTATATTGTAATACTAGTATATGCATATAATATATGCAATAGAAAGTTATGTATATACAATAGAATATTATCATATAAAATAGGTATACAGGCTTATATACATATACACACACTTATTGTATGACCTTGCCATAGCAAGAGACTTAGAAGTACATTTTATCTATGGGATTATGAATACAAACAGAAACAGTGACTATGACTCATTCTGGGTTCTAAAGGGATAGCGAGGGAACCCAAGGGAGTACTGCCTTCCATTTCTGTTATTACCACCATTCATCACATTTTACCTCCCCATCTGTCACACGTCTTTAGTGAAAGAACATGTGCAAATGTATGTACAGAGTTATATGTGAGATGGGGTAGGGGCTATGTGAAATCATTTCAATTTTTGTTTCATAAATTCCCAATTTAATTACTGCTTATATATTGGTCAAATAAATTTTTTATGTGTTTCCATATAAGAATCAGTTTAAAACTGTAATAATATGTGCTATTACATTGTCTGTTAAAATAACATGCACAGATATAAGAAACTGTTTAACTATTTTTTTCCTTTTGGATTCACTTTTCATTTATTTACTTTTCATTTTGTGTTCATGTAGATAGGAAGGTGATGATAAAATATCCAAGCTTCACATTTCATTATTTATAACCAAGGCACTCTAATTTTCTTTTTAGCCATGTGTCAAATTCTTGCCAACACTTCCAAAACAAGTAGAAGGGACATAAATTATAACAAGTCCAAAGTCTTTTTCATAATAAAAAATGACACTTTAGACTACAGTCAAAATGAAAAGTGTTCAATAAACTGTAATCAATGATGCAAGCCAAAGCAACTAAAATTAAAAGCAAATTTGGAACAACTTCAGGACATCCTGGACACAAATTAAATAATAAGTTGGAAATATACCATATGATAACAAACTGTTACATATTTTGAACACTGCACAATTCATTATGCCAGTATTTATTATGATTTCATGGTGCTCCTTACCACCATTAAGTTCTATAACATGGCAGCCTTATTCAATGATATCTTATGGACACCTATTATATTTATAGCAGTGAAAGCAAAAACTTATAACGGCCCATGGAAGTTTCAGAATCTTCAGCTTTATATGACACTAAATGCAAATACTACTTATTTTTCATCTTATTAACCTGTAGTGTTGTTATGCCAAAAAATAATTTATTGACAATTGAGTAATGTAAACTTGAATAATTTATATAATTTAGGATATACAGAAAATATATATTGATTCTCACTTAAGCAAAAAAAAAAATGTTTTATATATCCAAAAATTTGGAGTAGGAAGAAGCACTTATATATTTTCAAGTGTTTATTATTTTTCCAAATAACTTTATAATTTAAATAATTCATATTAGTATGCATATGTACAGTTTATATCTAGCAATAAATCATGGAAGGTATAGTGCAGAATTTATCAATAAGACCATATTCTGTTTCTGTGTTTATTTCCTGTAGAGTATAAAAAAAACCATAATAGGCCTCATTCCTCTGAGATAGATATATATATATATATATACATATATATATATATATATATATATACCTCTAACAAATAACCTGGCTTTCTACCCTATGAAACTAGAAAAAGAAGAGCAAACTAAATGTAAAGTAAGCAAAAGGAAAGAAATAATACAGATTGGAGAGGAAATAAATAAATAGAAAATTAAAACAATAGAGAATATAAAAAAATCCCAAAAGTTGACTCTGAAAAGCTCAACAATGAACTTTGCATTTTAACTTTAATTTTAATTGAAGCATAAACTCTTTAATTTCCTGTTCAAAATTATATCTGTGAGCTAGCAGGTTGGAAAATATGTTCTTGAATTTGGAGCTAACTGGTACTCTGGAAAGCATATGGCAAAGTAAATTTATGGCAGTGCAAATATAGAAAATGAAAAAACATTTTGGGTGGACTGGATTTATTGATATGTTTAGGGCCAAAGTCACAAGAACAAATTTATTCTAAATATGTAAAACAATTTCTAAGGGAAGGAATTGGTTTTTGGTACAGTTCTATGTGTGCCTTCTTGTAGCTAGAGGCAGTAATGTGGTATGGGCTATGCAAATGGACATTGCTAGATTGCACAGAAGCTAAGAGGTAAAAAAAAAAATTCCAAAATTTCCCATAGGTGTCTGGCTAACAAATCTGAACAACACTTATTTTCCTAAAATATTGGTTATTTTTCCATTAAACAAGCATATTATTACAGCTATTCTTCTTCTTCTTTTTTTTAACTAGACCACCAACTTACACCACACACAAAAAAATCTCAAAATGGATAAAGGACTTAAACATAAGACAGGAAACCATAAAAATATTAGAGGAATTCACAGGCAGCAAAATCTCAGACATATGCCGAAGCAGTATCTTCACCAATCCAGCTCTTAGGGCAATGGAAACTAAAGAGAAAATAAACGAATGGGACTACATCAAAATAAACAGCTTCTGTACAGCAAAAGAAACCATCAACAAAACAACAAGAAAGCCCACTGCATGGGAGAACATATTTGCCAATGTTATCACAAATTTATAGGAAATTCATACAATTTAACAAAAGAAAGATAGCCCAATCAAAAAAATGGGCAATGGATCTCAATAGATACTTTTCTAAAAAGGACATAAGGAAAGCCAAGAGACATATGAAAACATGCTCAAAGTCACTAATCATCTGAGAGATGCAAATCAAAA
>NW_005366834.1:5569095-5583457 GCF_000412655.1 Myotis brandtii
GCGCGCGGGGGGGGGGGGGTGGGGGGGGGGGGGGGTGGGGGGTTAAGGGGGGGATAAGGACAGATATGTAATAACTTAATCAATAAAGAAAAAAAGAGCTGTTCTTTTACTACCATTTTCTATAAATGGGATTTTTATCAATTGAATGGTGAGGGGGAAAAACATGTTTCCTGGGTCATATTATTCTATTCATAGTAAATTAGGACAATAGGCAGGCCTTTAATTGTCAAATATTTATCAACATTACTAAAAATATGCTAAATCAATTAGTTCAATTACTAGTATATAAACAATATGGGCAGAAAATTTCTTGTCATGCTATATCATCAACATCTGGGAGAGTACTAGGCATATAGTTTTTGCTCAATGAATACTGGTTGAATAAATTGATAGATTTATTATGTCAGTTTAATAAATATATTTGGCACAGTGAGGATGTGACATTGAAATAAGTTATCTACTAAATTATGCAGGTTATCACCCAAAAGGCATAAAATGCTTCAATGAGATGCAAATACACCAAAATTTATAAGGCATTGCTGGCCAGTAATTATAATTTTTTTCTGTATTCATGTGGTGCATTTTCTTCATTATATCTAGCTATATAACCTTATCACCACAAACTTAATGGCTTAAAGCAACACACATTTACTAGTATGCCTTATGTGTGTCCTCTGCCAGCGGGCTCAGGAGGCTGCAGTCATGGGGCCAACTAGGACTGGATTCTCTATCTGGGGGTTCCTCTGGGTTTGGGTATTCTTCCTTGCTCACATAGTTGTTGGAGGCATTTCATTTTTTGGATGTTGGACTACGAGCTACTTTGCTGGATGTTTGCACACCCAAATATATCTATTAGCTCAGAAAATTAACAACTGACATGTTAACTTGTTTACTTTTCTCAATCTCAATTAACCCATTCCCTATGGACATGAAGGGATTGCTCCCCTTGAAGATGCCTACTGAAAACACAGAAATTAGTAAGGAATAATGATGAGAGAAAGTACATTAAGTTGCAGAGTGAAAACGTAGCTAAGCCTTAAATTTTAAATTATAGGGAAAATATTCAAGAAACAGAGAGGGAACTTTGCATTAATAGAGAAAAAAAAACACACTAAAAACAAACAAAGGCAAATTAGAACCTTAGATAAGGTAATCTCCCAAAATGTGGAAGACACAGAATATAGTTAAGAGAGCCTAATGACCTAGTTAAAGAAATTAAGTCCCCTGTTGAGATGAGTCTTGATTGTATAGGCAATGATTTGGTCCATGGCTGCTATGCTGCTCCCTCCCAAGCTCCTAAGGTTGCCAGCAGAATTCACTCCCTAGAAGCACAGCTGTAGAACTCATGGTGGATTGCTTCTTCAAGGCCGGGAGGAGAAGGATGTTTCTGATCCTGGACCCAGAATAATCTCTCCTTTGATTAACTTTAACATCTACTGATTAGGGACCTTAATTGCATCTTTTTTAAAATGTAGTTTTACTGTTGGGAATATTACTGATGTTCCCCATTTTAACCCCTTTGTCCCCTCCACCAGATTCCTACCCCACCCCAGGCCTTCACCACACTAATGTCTGTGTCCACGTATCCATATAAATTCTTTGGTTAATCTCTCTCCATCCCTCCCCCCTTCTCTCTGATATCTGTCAGTCTGTTCCATGCTTCCATATCTCTGGATCTATTTTGTTTGTCAGTTATTTTATTCATTAGATTCCAAATACAAGTGAAATCATGTGATACTTGTCTTTCTCTAACTGGCTTAAAGTCTTTACCTTTGCCATATTATGTTACCCATATAAAAGTGATTTCTATCATCTCCACAGTACCTGTCCACACTCAAATAGAGGGGAGGGAGTTAAACAGAGAGTTATATAGAGCATGTATACCGGGGAATGGAATCCTATGAACCTTCTTAAAGTTCTGCCTATCACATAAGACCTTCTTGTGAAAATTAACACATCACAAGAGTAATATGGATGAAAAATATTGACCCTATATATTCATCAGTTTGTATAAGGGTTAAAAACTTGAGGAATTGCTTTTATATGGTAATCTACTTCATCATGCTTAAATGACCCAGGAAAACAAGAAAGTTTTTTAGACTTCAATTTTTCCAAAATGATACATATATTTACCATAAACTTAAATGGAAAAAGTAAAAAAAAAAAAGTTGATTGTTACTTGGTGTCTTCTGCATAACTGGTATTTGGTGAGGGACATAAAAGCTTACATTTACTCAGAAAGCATAATTTGCATCCTGTCAGTGTTTTAAATGTTCCAATTAATGTATATAGTCGTTCTGTAATATAAGCCAAACAGTTTTTTTTTTTAAAATATATTGGTAGGTCTTCTTTTAATAACCTTAGCTGAATTTCCTGGTAATGGCAAGAACTCACCTCTGACACTCCAGTAGCAGTTTGCATATGATTAGAAGCAATGTTTCTGCCTTTCATACTGAATGCTCATTTTTAACTTGTTACATTCTGCACTAACAGAGCGACCCTGCATACTATCTAGGATCAAGAGCAATGCCTGTCACAACAAAGAAAATTGATTGGCCTGGATATAACCAATTAATTATAAATCATGGGTCACAAAAGACTTTTCAATATATAGAACAAATAAGCAAAAGAAAAAAGTTAGAGAAGAGTTAGAAATGCTTAATTGATAGCATGCATGTAAAATAAAGTATTTAGAGGTAGCCTTCAAAAAATAAAATAGACTTACTGCCAAATATAAGGTTTACCAGACTTCATAATGAGAGTCCTATCATTTTTGCTGTGTTAGACCATTTATTCACTTTCATTTTAAGTCATATTTCTTTAAGTGATGCAGAATTTACACACGCCTCCCCATTCAAATGTGTCATTAAGATGCAGGCTATGTTACAGGGTTTGGAAATGATCTTCAGACATCTGTCTCTGAAACACTTAAGGAGCTAGCTACTCCAGAAAGACCCTGGGCACTTCCCATCAGAATATGTCCCTGGTGCTCAGCATTAGCATGCAGAAGCGCTTAAAAGCAGAATTGTGTCATTGTGTGGGCAAGGTCAACTCTGTCAAGTTTATGGGAGCAATGGAACACACATCCATCAATGCTAGGGAACAATTATCCTATTTTGCATTTTTTGTACCTAACCAAGAAGCACACAGCACATTCTAGAAAAGAGGGAATTCTGATCTAAAAACCTAAAATGCTAATACAGGAAGATTTCATTTGGGTTTAATTCATAGTAAATATCCTTAGTGGTCTGATCTAACTGGGTGTGGAAAGGGGAGCAATAGAGAATAGGGAGCAGAATTTAACATTTAGGGTAGTCTTATTTATAAAGTTATTTATAATATTAAATTTTTAAAATCACTTTTTATTACAGACACAAAGGAGTCTGTGCATTTGTGTGCCTGAATTACTGATTATCAAAAATATGGAGAAAGCTGACACATTTGCCTAAATTCATGATTAATCACCCTGAACCTGATGTTATCTCTTGCATTAGTTTTATATCACTGCTATAGTAAATGATCACAAATTGCAGCTTTAAGCAACACAGATTTATCACAGCTCTGTAGGTTGGGAGTCTGGGCGGACCTGACTGGATTCTTAGCTAAGGACCTCCCAGTGCCAATCACTCTCTTAGCTGGGTAGCTGGGCTGGGCTTGTTCCTGGAAGTTCCGAGGTGGGAGGTGAGTTAGGGGGACTCTGCTTCCAAGCTTGCCATATTGTTCTTATAATAGCAAATATATGTTTGGTCTTTGTCCCATTTCTGGCACAGAGCTCCTAAAACCATTGGAATTTCCTCAGTGAGGACAGTAATAACGTTGTATTTTTAAGTTAATAAGGTGATGGAGAAAGCCCCTTGGTAGCCTAAAGATGGGAGCTGATTGCTAGGGACCCAAGCTTGTAATTACATGGCTGATACTTTCATTTCCACCCCTGTACCTCTGGGAGGGGAGTGGGGCTGGAGGGTGAAACATTCACCAATGGCCAATGCTTTTGTTGATCACATCTGTATAATGAAGCCTCCATAAAAACTCAACACAACAGAGTTCTGTTAAGAGAGCTTCCAGGTTGGTGAACACGTGGAGATTTAGGGAGAGTGGCAAGCTAAGAGGGGGCATAGAAGGTCCCTGGCCTTCCCCCACACCTGCCCTAGGCATCTCTTACATCTGGCTGTTCCTTAAAAAAGACCAGTGATCTAGTGAGTAAAATGTTTCTCTGAGCTCTTGAGCCTCTCTTGCAAATTCATTGAACCCAAGGAGGAGGTTGTTGGAACCTGCCATCATTTTCCGTAGGTCAGAAGCACAGTGACAACCTGGATTTGCAATTGACACATGGAGTTGGGAGTCTAGGGGAGGAACAGTCTTGTGGGACTAAGTCCTTAATCAGTGGGGTCTCACACTATCTCCAGGTAGATAGTTTCAGAATGGAGTTGAATGGTAGGACATCCAGTTGGTTTCAGAGAATTGCTTGGTGGTATGGGAAAAACATGCCCAACCCCCATACACACACGAATTTTGGTCCCAGAATAATAAAACCTATTTGGACCTTTGGCAGCATTCAGCTCCTTGCAATTACAGAACAACGGTTCTTATTTCCCTGCTGGCTGTCAGCCAGATGCCTCTAAGCTCTGCAGGCTGCTTACATTCTTTCCCACGTGGACCCCTCCATCTTTAATGCTGGTAATAACACATCAAGTCCTTCTCAAGCTTCAAATCCCCCTGACTCCTGCCATCAGCTGCTTTTAAGGGCTCATGTGATTAGATCAGGTCCATTCCAATAATCTCCCCATTTTAGGGTCAACTGTGCCATATAACATAATATAATTATGAAAGCGCTATCTCTTTATATCCATAGAGATATCTAGTGTTTGTCTACCATCAGGGATAGACTCCTCACTGCTGGTTGGATAGTGAGTGTTTGAGCAATAAAATCCCATTTTATGGTCAGCTTCTTAGAACCATTGATGGTACAGCAGTCTTAGAAGGGCTTCAGTGGAAATAGACTGAGAAGGGGACTTAAGACAGATTTTGTTGGAGAGAGTTCTCAAGAGCTACATCTATCAGGAACTAAGGAAGATACAATTAGGCAAAAGACAAGCTTCAATGCAGAAGCAAATAAGGTCACAAGTGAAGCTAGAGTAAGTTCTAGAGCAGAGGTGGCCCTTCGAGGCATGATGCTTGGATCTGTGCATCCCCACATCATCAGTACAGCAGTCTTAGAAGGGCTTCAGTAGAAATAGACTGAGAAGGGGACTGAAGACAGATTTTGTTGGAGTTCTCAAGAGCTACACCTATCAGGAACTAAGGAAGATACAATTAGGCAAAAGACAAGCCTCAATGCAGAAGCAAATAAGGTCACAAGTGAAGCTAGAGTAAGTTCTAGAGCAGAGGTGGCCCTTCGAGGCATGATGCTTGGATCTGTGCATCCCCACATCATCCAGTCCTGAGAGGCAATTGCTTGCAGAAGTGAGAGATTCCCAATGAGATGTCAGCTAGTAGCCAGCAGGGACTGATAAGGCAGAACACTATAGTGTTTATACCTGGAGGCTCTGGGGGGAAAATCTACTTTACAAAATATTACAGTATTTACTAACATTACCGTATTTACTAACACTACCGTATTTACTAACACAACAGTATTTGCCAACACTACAGGATACTAACACTACCGTATCTATTAATACTATATTATCTACTAACACTGTAGTATTTATACCATTGAAAAGAAGAAGGTATCTTCATTGTTCACTAGAAGGTTTTTTAATTCTATTCAAAATTAGACAAAATATTCTTGATTTTAAAATGTTTACTTTATAGAAAAAAGCAATAATGGATCATACTTGGTTGCCATCAGGATAGTCAAAGTACAAATAATAATAGGTATCACAATTTTTAAAACTTTTATTCTTTCTAATAAGAATCTTGGAATTTAAATAAGCTTTTATTTAAGCATTTTTTAAATCACAAGTATTTTGTTCCCTCTAATCCCACCTACTAAATTAAATAACTATCACTTTCTAACAGAGTCGGCAGTGCTAGAGATCTAAGCTGTAGCTCTTCCTATTCAGTGTGACCCTGAAGAGGTCATCTAACTTCATCCTTTCTTTCTTATTTCTAAAATGAAAATACTGAGATCATCTTTAATGTTCTTTCTAAGCCAGAAAACCACAAGCTGGATAATTGATTTATTCTTCTTATAAAAAAAAGTCTTCTCCCTTGAGCTGAAATTTCACAATCTGTTTTCCCCATTTGTCATCTCCACCACTTGAGCAGCCTTGACTCAAAATATAAGGCCACCCCCAGACAAGCTGTTCTGATCTGCCACGCGCCCACTCTCCCTGCCACTGAGTGTGAGAGTGTGTGATTGTGCGTGTGGTATTTACATAGCCTGGCAATAGAAATTCACCACATCCTTTCAATTGAAAGATCAAATAGCCATGGAGGATTTAGAAGCTCCAAAAGGAGAAAGCTATCAGTGAATACAAAGTTAATATAAATAATATCTTTGTGTTTGGAGGACATTTTTACATTAAATAGGCAAAAAGGTGTTTTTCTAAAGTTGTTCATTGGGGTCCTAAAAGTTTGATGCACCCTGACTATGGCTAATTTGGGGGAATTCACTGGCTCCCCAGGGAAAGTCTTGCCCTGGTGCTGCTGCCAAACTTGTAACATGAGGCCTGGTCACTCATGGCCTTACGTCCTTTCCACTTGCTTCCCTTTCAGTCATTTGTTGCTTTCTTTATGATTGGAGAAATACACTTATAAAGAAGAAATAAGCTCATCACCTAGAGGTAAACACAGGTACTGTTTCAGTGTGCTGTTAAAATTATGATGCTTTATCATATGCTCGGTTTTTAGCTTTTGTGTCATCAAATATCTGACCTTTTTGAAATTCTTTTAATTTGGAATTGTTTCTATTGTTTCAAGAAAAAAATAGCTCTGTGATAAAAATCTCATTGATGAATGCAATACCCAAGATATGGCTAGAATGTGAATACATATACATTTGTATACCTGAGGGGACTTGATAGAGGTTAAGCCACGCTATATTATTTACTTCAGAGGCAGAATATCATAATTGTTAAGGCCGCAGACTTTGGAATCAAAGAATATTGGCTTCAAATTCTGGCTTTGCCAATTAGAGTATTCTGACTTTTGGCAAATTGCTTAACTTTACTAACTATTTCCACATTGATGAGAAGAAAATGTATATTTCTTCTAATTTTTATCATAATACTTATAAATTTTATATTATAAATCCCAAGACTAAAAATGCGCTCCGTACATATTTTTATCAGATCAATAATCATAAGAAAGCCAAATAATCATAAGAAAGCACTTGCCAGGTGACAGTACTGTTCTAAGCACTTTACACACTCAACTACCTCTATTAATTCTCACATTTCTATGATGCAGGTACTCTTAGAAATAAGCCCCATTTTTTAAGTTAGGGAAGTGAAGAACAGAGATATTACATAACTTGCCCAAGCTCACACAGCTAATAAGTGATAAAGTCAGGATTTAGAAATAGTCTGTACCTTCAACCACTAGTCAAATTTTAAAAACTGCTTAATCAATTTTATTAGCTTAATATTTGAATAAAGCTTCATATATTAATCACAACTAATTTAAAATAAAAATATTACCTGGTAAACATGGTTTATGTTCATCGGTTTGACGACTAAATAAGATAGATGCATAGATTTATTTGTAATTAACTAATCAATTTTATCATCTGCTTTGAGAATGTTTAAGATAATGTAAATGTTTATGTATTATATATCTTTTAAAAAAATTTTTTTAATATATTTTGATATTTTACAGGGAGTAAGGGAGAGGGATAGAGAGTTAGAAACATCGATGAGAGAGAAACATTGATCAGCTGCCTCCTGCACACCCCCTACTGGGGATGTGCCCGCAACCAAGGTACATGCCCTTGACCGGAATCGAACCTGGGACCCTTAAGTCCGCAGTCCGATGCTCTATCCACTGAGCCAAACCAGTTAGGGCTATGTATTATATATCTTAATCTAAAAGTATTGTTATGCGATTAACATGTACTTTTGTGAACAATAGGCCTATATTATCATCAATTCTACATTACTAAAGCCCATATTAATAAATATTTAAAAAAAACAAATTCTAACTTCAGAGTACATAATCAAGGCAGAAGGCCTGGCCAGCATGGCTCAGTGATTGAGCACTGACCTATGCAGGAGGTTGCAGTTCAATTCCTGGTCAGGGCACATGCTCAGGTTGCAAGCTCAATCCCCAGTGTGGGGTGTGCAGGAGGCAGCTGATCAATGATTCCCTCTAATCATTAATGTTTCTATCTTTTTCTCCCTCTCCCTTCATCTCTGGAATCAATATATATATTTAAGGCAGAGGGCATCTATGAGTTTGGATAATGGTCCAAGATTTACCACTTCCTTCTGATAGCAGTATCGAAGGGAACAACTTCCCCCTCACTATGAGCACATGTGATTTAGGTGAGGTTGAGCCTACCCTTCTAGACATAGAAGTGCACCTGTGACCCACACAAGAGATCCCATTCTCTGTTCCTTATTGTCATAACCCTACTAACCCTACTCCACTGACACATTAATAGACCAAGGAAGGGGTGGGCCCAGGACCTAAGCCAGGCAGTGAGACGCGATGCCATACATGTCGAAATTGTTCAGAAATGCATTTTTTACTATCTGCTTTTGCCAAACTGAAAAGATGTGAGCTGTAGTTTTGAGAGACCACTATTAGGAGAAGAAATCAGAGGTAAAAAAAAAAATGGAATAAGAGGACCTGAATCTAGGCAATCTAGCATGCACGTAAAAATACTTTTTAAATGAATATATGAGAAAATAAATAAAAATAGAAAATCCTGAGCCCCCAGGTTCTTGTACTTAGAACTGGGTAGAGTAATTTCAGGCAGGACCAGAGGACTTGATATCGGGTGCATCAGTACCTAATATAAAGAAATCCTGTTTTCATACTTGCAATGAAGTACACAGTCTTGTGAGCTTAATTTGTTGTATACTAGATACAAAATGGTATAATCCAATCTCTCTCATAATTGTTATTTGGAGAGAAATTGTTTTATTTATTTGTTGTCATTGAGACACATACTGATAAACATATTCTTTAAGATTAGCTTACCTAAGAAAATACTATTTCAATACATTTTCTTATACTTTACAAATATAATTAATATTCTAACCCAAATCATAGTGTTGTGATGTTCCTACTATGACAACAGGTTTATGATGATGAGCAAAAGAAAGATAACTTTGCTCATTTCCCAAGGAAAGACAATAAAAATGAAACTAAAATCATTCCAAATCTTTTATTACTTTAGCCTATCTGACAATTTACTGCAGTTTTAGAGAAAGAGAAAAGGAACATCTAATATCAAATAAAAATTTTATATAACTATGCATATGTGGCACTGCAACAACTTTTATATTAAAGTAATATTTCAAATGAACCCTTGTTGTGTATGCAGTTTGTGGGAAAATATCAGTACTAAATTAGAATGTACTTCTATTTCAAAGAAAAAAAAATCACTTTCTCATCAATGACTTGCCCTACTTCCTTACCCTATACACCCCTCACAGGGTAGTTGCTTAACCTACCAGCAGACTCTCATGTCTGTCTGGAGCTTCTGGTCATTCCCGCCTATGAGCAGGGAGAATTAGAATGGTGATTTGTTGCTACTGTGCCTGGTATGACTTGGTCTCCAATGCCAAATATAGTACATCTTCTACCTTATCTTAGATACAAACCTCCTCTTTGAATCATCAACCACAGCACTTTCCAGTCACTTGGCTCTACCTTACTGTCTGGTAACAATTCTCTGACTTAATAAGCTACTAAATCACCCAGTTCCCTAAAGACCAGTTCCCTGCTTTTCTTTTGCTGATACATCCAGGATTGAAGACCTAAACCATCACGTGATCTGGGTCTTGCGCCCTACTGTTTGACTTCATTAATACTCATCGCCACCCTGCTAATTTGTTTCAGTGCTTTGTCGGAAGCAATTACTGTGCCAAATATTAGGGATAGCAATTAAAATAAAGGTAGATTATTTCTGATCTCAAGAAACTATCTAATGGGGAATAAAACTTGACAAAATGAGAGGTTAATGAGAAGCACTAACTAAGAAGTGGCTAATATGCATTGTCTTCTATGCTTAGTCTATAAGTTGATTCAATAAATCAGCCACAGAAGGCTCTAACCGTAGAACAGAGTATTGTGAAGCTTGAGAATGCAGAGATGATGCAGAAGACAGAGGCTGGAAAAAGAGAAAAGTAGGTGACATGGAAATTCACATGTTTCTTAAGACACATCTATGAGGTCTGAAAAGAAAGGCTGTAACCGTAGAACAGAGTATTGTGAAGCTCAAGAATGCAGAGATGATGCAGAAGACAGGCTGGAAAAAGAGAAAAGTAGGTGACATGGAAATACACATGTTTCTTAAGACACATCTATGAGGTCTGAAAAGTCTAGCTATTTTTTTAAAATACATTTTTATTGATTTCCAAAAGGAAGGGAAAGGGAGAGAGAGAGAAAAAAAATCAATGGGAGAGAATCACCAATCAGCTGCCTCCTGCACATCCGACACTGGGGATTAAGCCCACAACTGGGAATCGAACCATGACCTCCTGGTTCATAGGTCAATGCTCAACCACTGAGCCATGCCGGCTGGGCAGTCAACTTATTTTTATAGTAACATTAACATGTGATTTCCATATTTCACTGCACTGACATTTGCACTGATGATGTAAAAGCAATGGCAGATAAAACTTATGGCACCTTAATCACAAATCAAAACAGAAGAAACAATCTGAACTTAGTCATTGTATTCTCCACTGCTGCAAATTCATAAGTAAATAAAAAGTTAAACTTCTGTATTCCCTCAATGAGGTAGTAAAGTTCTCAGTTTAATTAAATCCCTACACCTTTGTACACATAATTCTAATATTCTGTGTGAAGAAATGGGAAATATGCCTAAAGCCCTCGGCAGCGTGCTGACGATGTACATGTACATGGTTGGCTCAAGGGAAAGCACTTGGACAACTGAGTTGTGAGCTGAACTGGCTGCTTTTCTCATGAAACATGATTTTCCTTCAAAGAACAAAAGTTAAATTATGGTTATTCATACTTGGGTATTTTCAAAGTAGCTATTCTCTGAAAAATTAATGAAATGAGCTGTCGCTTCAAGGAAAACATATTTTTGTTGCCAATTATAACATTGAAGTTTTCAAGTGAAAATTAGTTTCTGAAAACTCGTATCCACCATATAAGCTTGAAGCTTCCAAATGCTTGCTTAAAGGACCACTCTGATGAGATAATTTGGTATTGTATAATGAAATATGATATCATTTGGAACATTTATATATCTCAGTGAATCAATATTTTCAAAATGGTCATGATAGTACAAAATCACACATGTGTAGATTGACTCAAAGTACATGACAAAACAACCTATTTTAATTTAACAAGAGAAACAAAAAAGTTATTTGATATGACTTTAGATTTCATATTTCAAGTAAACTTCAAGAAGTAACCATCATGAGGTTTTGATGTATTATCAAAAAAGGATACCAACAATCACCTAAAAATGCTATGAAATTCTCATCTCTTTTATAACTGCATATTTATATAAAGTGAAATTTTACTTAAAACAGCAACAACAACATATTATAATAAGTTGAATGGCAGGGCATATGTGAATCTGTCTTATATTAAGCCAGGTATTGAAGAGATTTGCAAAATGTAAAATAGTGCCAGTCTTCTCCTTGTGTTTGTTTGAATAATCTAGTTATTTTAGAATATTATTTATGCCAACAGTATTGGGTTTGTTGTTTTAAATTATTTAACAAGTATAAAAGTTTCTGTTTTAATTTCTAACATGGTAAATATAGGTGTGCATAGACCATATAAAGAAAAGATGTTTTGGGTTCTCAATAATCTTTAAGAGTGTAAGTTTCCTGAGAACAAGATGTTTAAGAACTACTACCCTGAACCATTGCCTTCCGTATGAAGTATTCCCTTACTGTCTTCAATGACCTCTGCTTGGTCTCTTCCTAGCTCTTTGAATGGTTTCCTCCAAAATTCATACCTGCTGTTCAAATTGATATCTAATGAACGTCTCAAGGTGGACATTCTCAAATTTGAAGTACTTGCTTTATTCTCACTAAATGACCTCCCCCTGCCCAGTGTCTCCTATCCTGCTTTAATGATGCCACCAATTACCCAGACAAGACAACTAAGTCATTTTCTATTCTATTTGTGCTCCCATATAATGTCATTAAATCCACTTTGTGGTATTAACTTTCTCTTCTTCTGTCTTTCTACACTGAAACTACCCCAATTCAGCTACTCATGATTTATTTTCTTAACATTTTTATCCTACAATAGGTCTTTATTCTTTTATCTTTAATTCCCTCCAGGCTGTTCACAATATTACAACTAAGTTTAATTAAACCGTGGCTTTATCACTTATAAGATCTACAACCTTAGGTAGGCACCTTAGCCTCTCTGTGCTTCATTTTTATCATATATTAAATGTGGATGACAATGACATCTATCCACCTCATAGGATCTGTAGAAAGATTTTATATATATTCACTTGGAACAGTACTGGCACTTAGAAATGGCTATGTAAGGGTTTGATAATTTTTATTAAAACTATCATTATTAATATTTACTTTTTAAATAAAGAGAACTTATTTACACAGATATGGCAAAGTATTAAAAAAATCAAGTTGGCATTCGCAAATATTTTCACTATCTATATTGGACATAAGATTGGGATTGTGCCAATGAGTTATTTTGTGAAGTGGATTTTTATTCATCCATCCAATAAACATTTCTTAAGCCCCCAATTTGAGCTAGACACTCCCCTAAACATTAAGGAGACAAAAATTTATAAGAAAATTCCCACCACTAAGTTTTTTAATCTAGTCAAGGGGGATAAAAAGAAAGTGGACAAGTTCTAACAAAAAGAAATTGGGACAAGTACAAACATGGGTACATAAAATGCAAAGGTAACACCTATATGAGGAGGTGAAGCAAAGGTTATATTTTTCTTGTCCCTTAATACCTAAATTTAAAACAAAGACCTTGATCCTCATATTGCTAATTTAGTTTTTATGGAAAGGACCTAATCTTAAATGGAATCAATATTTACCTAATATAGAAAAATAATTTTACAGTCAAGATTTGGCATTATAAGTAGGTATTAGCTTTGATAAATGAAATCCACAGATAATACAAATGCTACTTTAGCCATTAATTTCAATATTCTCCACAATCAGTGTTATTTACCATAGCTCCCTAAACTGAAAAAATTATAAAATTGTGTTTTATTATCCTGTATGCTATTTACATAGAATTGGAGGTGTCAATACCCACAAGGCAGACAAAAGAGGGGAAGTTAAAAAATAAATGAAGTTGATAATTAAAACATTAAAAATTTAAAGATCTTAGAGATAATTTGGTACAAATCTTTAATGTTAGCAATGTAGGCATTGAGGTCCCAGGTGGGCTTGGATCAATGTCACTCAGCTAGTTGGTTACAGAGCAAGAACCATAACCCAGGTGTCTAAACAGCAATGCCCATTAATTTATACTAAAGAAATTGACAGCTGTGCAACATTGCAGACACATAAGCTTTTCTCTCATTCTCTAATGCATTCCACAGTTCAAGGTCAGTAATTAAAGGAAAGCTTTTCCGCCAATTCATTCACTCTTGGAGAAAAGAACATAAAAGACTGGTGGTGGGGAAAGAATGGTAAAAACCCAAGGGGTTAAGAATTGGTTGTATAATATGTGGAGGACTAACAAGCACAGATTTTAAATTAGGCTAAGTCAATAGAAATGGTATAATATTTTAAAGAACTAGGGGATGGGATTGCTTCAAATAATGGATTTATCTTCAAAGCTGATATATGAACTAATTTTCATTAAAATAAATTCACAGCTTAATAGTGAAAAATGTTAGATGCCTAGAAAGTTATTGTATAACATTATGTAAATATTAGTATCTACAAGTTAGTAGATTTTTCTCTTATCTCTAAATGGACAAATGTTAATTTTCAAGCAAGTAAAATAATTTGTCTCTGATGCTCACATTCAAAAAGTTACTCTTTAAAAAAACAACACACTATAAAACCTAATATATTTTGTTTAAACTCATAAATATATATGTTATGCTAAATGAAATAAGCCAGTTGGAGAAAGATAAATATAACATGATCTCACTCATTTGTGGAATATAATGAACAACATAAACTGATGAACAAAAACAGATTCAGAGAGAGAAGCATCGATCAGACTGTCAAATCTCAGAGGGAAGGTAGGGGAGGGT
>NW_005366834.1:5583500-5609179 GCF_000412655.1 Myotis brandtii
AATGGGGGGATGAGGACACATATGTAATACCTTAATCAATAAAGAAATAAAAAATAAAAACTCAAACAAAAAAAATAAAAAACACACTATAAAACATAATATGTTTTGTTTCAACTCATAAAAATACATGTTATGCTAAGTGAAATAAGCCAGTGAGAGAAAGATAAATATCACATGATCTCACTCATTTGTGGAATATAATGAACAGCATAAACTAATGAACAAAAATAGATCCAGAGACATAGAAGCATCAAACAGACCGTCCAACTTCAGAGGGAAGGTAGGGGAGGGTAGGAGTGGGGCAACCAAAATACTTGTATGCATGCATATGAGCATAACCAATGGACAGAGACAGTAGGGGAGTAAGGGCATGTGTTGGGGGGTGGGGTGAGCAGGGAGAGGTCAATGGGGGAAAAAGAAGAGATATATAATATTTTATATAATACTTTCAACAATAAAGAATTTTATGTGTGTGTGTGTGTGTGTGTTGAATAAATAATTATTTTAACATTTTCTTGCCTATTATTGGGTTACTTCACATTTACATTTTACAAAATTTAAAAATTAGTAGAAATTTATAAGATCCTATGTATTTGAAAGTCCTATGTAGTTGTAGGGATACTGAAATACCACCCAGCTTCTTTAGTTAAAGTCACTCCCCTAAATCTACTTTTATGATGACTATATTCTTTTCTTTTTAATATATTTTTATTGACTTCAGAGAGGAAGGGAGAAGAAGAGAGAGATAGGAACATCAATGATGAAAGAGAATCATTGATTGGTTGCCTCCTGCAAGCCCCACACTGGGGATTGAGCCTGCAACCCAGGCATATGCCCTGACCTCCCAGTTCATATGTCAACACTCAACCACTGAGCCACGCCAGCCAGGCACAATGGCTACATTCTTCATAAAAATTTCACATGACTCCTTTTTATTTTATCACTAGTTAGTTGCTCAGTAGTTCTTTATTAAATTTGTGGGGGTTTTATGCTACAAGTAGAATTAAGCTCTTTTAAAAGTTACTAGCAACCAATAAAAGTGATCAAGCATAAAGACAAAGTTGGGCTTACCCAGGAATTTAAGGTAAGATTTGCTTCCTAAACAATTCAAAACATTAACTATATTAAAGAGAGAAAAAACATGATTAGCTGATAAATGCACATGCCCTCCAATTATGTTTAACAACAATTTATGTACCATGTTTACAAGTCATATTACAATTTAGAAATATGAAGAAATATTTCATCAAACATATGGTAAACTATGTTTAATTTCTTAGTAAATCTAACAATAGATTACTTTGTTCTCAGGAAGATACTTGGTCTCTGTTCTTATCAGTTTACATCACTTAAAAAACATATTAAGCTTTCAGAAGCAGTGGTTACCAGCAAGGATTTATCAATGAGTTATATTCCAGATTTTTATATACCCCAAAATTTCTACCATGATATTATTCTTCCACTTAACCAAGTGATTCAAAGTATATGCTATTGCTTTATTTTCTTTCCAGCTTGATTAATTTCTTTAAGCTGTCAAAATTCTATGTAAAATTCCTGGATTCTGTGGAAGAGAAGTGCCCTAATGTTTATTAAAAATTATGTAAATTTAAGAAGAAAGATGTGTTTTTGGCTTCTGTTGTTTTTTCCTTTTGTTTTTAAGAAAAGAAAAAATAGATTTGAGGTTGGATATCTAATCTAATAAAAGAGAAACATGCAAATTTACCGCACCTCTGCTATGCCCAAGCCACGCCCACCAGCCAATCAGAGTGACTATATGCAAATTAACCAACCAGGCTGGCCGCGGGCAGCCACAGAGCTGGAGCAAGCAGGAGGCTTGGTTGCCCCGGCAATGGAGGAAGCCAAGCTTTCCGCCCGCCCTGGACAGCTGTGGCCTCTGCTCAAGGCAACAAAGTTTCAATTATAGAAGCTAAATAAATTCCAGATACCTGCTTCCAGCCAGCCTCCACTGGGAGCTTGGGTGGCTGGGGGCTGTGGCCAGCCTGCAAACAGCCATCAGCCCCTCACCCAGACTGGCCAGGCACCCCAGCAGGACTCCCCAACATGAAGGGGGTGTGGCCAGCCTGAAAAAGGCCCTCAGCCCCTCACCCAGGCTGGCCAGGCACCCCAGCAGGACTCCCCACCCTGAAGGGGGTGTGACCAGTCTGAAAACAACCTTCAGCCCCTCATTCAGGCTGCCCAGGCACCCCAGCGGGACCCCCACCTTGATCCAGGACGCCCACCCTGAAGGGGGTGTGACCAGTCTGAAAAACGGCCTTCAGCCCCTCATTCAGGCTGCCCTGGCACCCCAGCGGGACCCACACCCTGATCCGGGACACCCTTCAGGGCAAACCAGCCGGCCCCCACCGATGTACTAGGCCTCTATCCTATATAATAAAAGGGTAATATTCAAATTGACCCTAACAGCAGAAAGACTGGGAATGACTGGCCCCACCTTGATCCAGGACACCCTTCAGGGCAAACCGGCCCCCACCGATGTACTAGGCCTCTATCCTATATAGTAAAAGGGTAATATTCAAATTGACCCTAACAGCAGTACCACTGGGAATGACTGGTCACTATGACACACACTGACCACTAAGGGGCAGATGCTCAATGCAAGAGCTGTCCCCTGGTGGTCAGTGCGCTCCCAGCACTAAGGATGTCCGACTGCAGCTTAGGTCTGCTCCCTGCTGGTAAGTGGACATCCCTCGAGGGCTGCCGGGCTGCCAGAGGGATGTCTGACTGCCAGCTTGGGCCCGATCCCTCAGCCAGCAGATGGACATCCTCCGAGGGGTCCCAGACTGCAAGAGGGCATAGGCCCGGCTGAGGGAGTCTCCGAGTGCACAAATTTTTGTGCACCAGGCCTCTAGTAAAATGATAGAGAAGAACATCCAAAATTTTGATAATGAGCTTTAGTATTTTTACTTACACTAGTCTAATTGCTCATTTGTTGCTTTCCACAAATCCATTTTTCAGATTAGGCAACTAGATCCCAAAGAAGTAATGTGTCCAAATGTTAGCTCATCAGTGGTAGGACCAGGACTTGAACCCAGATATCCTGTCTAGAAGTGAGTATGTTCTCATTCAATTTATCATCCACAGATCAATATCTCAAGTAAGGCTTAGGGCAGTGATGGCGAACCTTTTGAGCTCGGCGTGTCAGCATTTTGAAAAACCCTAACTTAACTCTGGTGCCGTGTCACATATAGAAATTTTTTGATATTTGCAACCATAGTAAAACAAAGACTTATATTTTTGATATTTATTTTATATATTTAAATGCCGTTTAACAAAGAAAAATCAACCAAAAAAATGAGTTTGCATGTCACCTCTGGCACGCGTGTCATAGGTTCACCATCACTGGCTTAGGGAAAGAGTCAGAGCTGATGAGTGCATAAAGAAGAGCCATAATTGGCCCTTGACAGTTTTGCTCAGTGGATAGAGTGTTGGCCTGCAGAGCAAAAGGTCCATGGTTCAATTCTGGTCATGGGCACTTACCTTGGTTGCAGGCTCTTCTCCAGCCCAGGACCGGATCAGGGTGCCTGCAGGAGGTAACAAATTGATGTGTTTTTCTCACATTGATATTTCTCTCTGTTTTTCCCTGTTTCTTCCACTCTCTCTAAAAATCAATGGAAACATATCCTTATGTGAAGATTACACAAAAAGAAAAAAGAAGGATAATTGTGTAAAATAAGACAGGGAAATTGTTCTTAACAGTGGCTAATTTACAGCTGAAAATCAGATTCATGGATGCAAACACTGAGGATCCTTGATCAGTAGGTTTTGAGTAAACACTGACATTTCTATTTAAAAAAAAGACCCACAAGTGATTCTGATCCACAGGCAGGGTGAGAATCAAAAATGTAGGAAGGGAAATGTAGAGGGAAGTGTAAACCTTGATAATCATTCACAGGCTTTAGGAACACTATTTAAATTATGTCATTAATTCTGTACACCATCCTGACACCCCAAGTTTACCAGGGAGTAATCGAGTTTAAGCTACATCTATGACACACAACTTCTAAATGTTCAGACAGGATTCAAATTAAAATTTTACTTTAAAGTTTGTATTTTTCCAACTAGAACCAGTGTTTCATTAAGGTTTTGTTTTTAGAGTCTTGAGGTCACCATAATTGGCCCTTGACGGTTTTGCTCAGTGGATAGAGTGTTGGCAGAACAAAAGGTCCATGGTTCAATTCTGGTCAAGGGCACTTACCTTGGTTGCAGGCTCTTCTCCAGCCCAGGACCTGATCAGGGTGCCTGCAGGAGGTAACCAATTGATGTGTTTCTCTCACATTGATATTTCTCTCTGTTTTTCCCTGTTTCTTCCACTCTCTCTAAAAATCAATGGAAACATATCCTATGTGAAGATTACACAAAAAGAAAAAAGAAGGATAATTGTGTAAAATAAGACAGGGAAATTGTTCTTAACAGTGGCTAATTTACAGCTGAAAATCAGATTCATGGATGCAAACACTGAGGATCCTTGATCAGTAGGTTTTGAGTAAACACTGACATTTCTATTTAAAAAAAAGACCCACAAGCAAGTGATTCTGACAGGCAGGGTGAGAATCAAAAATGTAGGAAGGGAAATGTAGAGGGAAGTGTAAACCTTGATAATCATTCACAGGCTTTAGGAACACTATTTAAATTATGTCATTAATTCTGTACACCATCCTGACACCCCAAGTTTACCAGGGAGTAATCGAGTTTAAGCTACATCTATGACACACAACTTCTAAATGTTCAGACAGGATTCAAATTAAAATTTTACTTTAAAGTTTGTATTTTTCCAACTAGAACCAGTGTTTCATTAAGGTTTTGTTTTTAGAGTCTTGAGGTCATCTTAATGGAGGGAAGCAGTGTAGATTAAAAAGATGCAGGCAAGGACTGCTTGGAGGATTCATCCACTACCTTCTTATATTTCAATCACGGCATCTCTACCATTTTATGACAGGGCTTTTGTTGTAAAAGGAAGCCAATGACTAAAAAGAGTGTAAAAGGTACTGAACTAAGCTGAACAACCCAAGTAGGAGTAATGATAGCAGATAGAGGTGATCAGAAGATATTAGCACTATAGCTATGTGTGAAGACTCTATTTTAACCAACCTAGGGAAGTCAGGAAAATTTGAAAAAATTACAAGTCCTACCAACTATGAGAGTAATTGAAACATTGGATAGATTATTTCTAATGAAGCAATGCTATTGATACTATTTCTCTTTATCAAATAAATCATATTTCTCACATTAACTAAAATTTGTTTACTATATGTTTACATTTTAGAATGAGAATTTGACTAACCTGTCATTGTTCATCACACTTTTGAGGAAACCTTAGTACCAAGGTTTCACAAGTGGTACCCAGATAAAAATGGATTTCCCTGCTATGTTGAATTTGCAGGGGACCTTGTGATCTATCACTTAAACAAAGACACCTTGTGATTGACAGCAGGCATGAAACATGACTGTCCCAGGCATGCAGGAATGTAGCCTTTATGAAGTTGAAAAACATCAATCTGAATACTCCATGCAGGAATGTATAGTTATACAATGGATTTAGCCTTTATGAAGTTGAAAAACATCAATCTGAATACTTTCATTTGAATCAGGCCCTCCAGGTCACCAAAGTTCTTCCCACTCCTAGTGTTCACCCCTTTGTTACGTATCTAATCCCTGTATTATACAATGGAAAAATACAAATATAAAATCTATTTTTAAAATCGTATGTATATGTGTATATAATTTTTATTCTATTCATACATAATGGAAAATCTTCCCTCTGCCTCTCATTACAAGGATTCCTACTCTTTCTCCCTGCCACTCTGACTCAAAATATATTTTTAGCCCCCAAAGAAGCACAAATATAACTGACCATACCATCAATGCAGTTACATTATGATTCCCATTACTCTCTTTTACTGGGCATAATAAGAACCAATAATATACCTATAGCTAGTGAACAATGAGAATCATGTACCGGTAGATTTTTTAATACTTAGCCAAGTTCCTTCCATCTGACCTAAATTATACTTTTTAAGTGAAGTCTCATTAAATGCTAGGTTTGGTGGATATATTCATCATAAAATGGGCTAATATTAAGCAAAATCTTCAGTTTAGAACACTAGTATTACACAGAACTGTTGAGATTGCTATATTACCAAAACCTATTTTGTGTGTTTTTTTTTTAATATTTTGGATTACTTCAACATAAACACAAAGTCTCAAACAAGAGGATGAGAATGATTATGGAAATCAGAACTAGTTGTGATTTCAGGGTTTTGATGGATTATTATTTTTAAACAGGAGAGAAGAACTTGTGTTTTGTTTTTGCAATGCTGAGATAAAATTACCCAGGACCTTATGTAAACCGAAAGCTTGTATTGACCTGTTAAAATGGGAAAGCTTGTAACCATGGCAACGGAGGACAAGTAAAATAGATTTTTGCTGCAGTTATAAATAAGGTGGAAAAACCAGTGGACTTTTTCTCCCTCAATTTTTGATCAACACAATGCAGCAGATAAAAACCGTCATTTTCCTGTTTATGTTTTTTCCAGCCATAGCATTCACATGATGTTTTGTGTGAAAATCTCCACAGAGGCCGACTGTGATAGCAGGTGGGTGGGAGGGAAGTTAGGGTGTGGAGACTGGGAAAATGAGGAAGAGTGAGAATGATGGAGAAGAGTTTAGGGTGGTGCATTCTAGAATAGCTAAAAACATTGAAGCCAAGGCAAGAGAGAGAAAAAAAATTATCAAGCTGTTTCAAATTGCTATGCCGTATCACTCTTTGAGCTAGAATAGAATGGGTATTAAGTCCAGTGTATTTGTAACTCTATATATTTTTACTATGTTCTAAAGTCTATCATAAATGAATATGGCATATAAAGCTTCAAAAAAATGAAATTATACAGGCTTAATTGCCATTGTGGTTAATTCTGCTAATTCTTTAAATCAGAATTTTAAGCAAATGTTTTTCAAAAATTGGAACCTCTTTCACCCAACACTTGGTGGCACTACTACTACATAAGGCAAGTCCCTGCAGAAGATTCCCAAATTTTCTCCAAGGCTTTGAAAACACCTTGTCTGCCATTCTAGGGTGTAAACCCTCCAGCTATGATGGCTTGAATAAGCAATCCAAGACACTGATAATGTTCTTCTGGTTCTCTCATGGAAGCACTGCTGTGGCAATTGAAAAGAATCTATAATAATAAAAGTGTAATATGCTAATTAGACCGGACAGCTGAACGACCTTTTGGATATCCTTCCAGACAACCTTCCAGACGAAGCCGCAGCTGCAAGGGCTGAGCCCCCTTGCACAAATTTCATGCACCAGGCCTTTAGTTTATAATAATAAAAGCATAATATGCAAATCAACTGAACTGCTGAACAGCAGAACAAACGTCCATCTGACCATGCTATGATACGCACTGGGGCCAGGCCAGCCAAGGCGGGAGTCGTGCAATTGGTCAGAGGGCTCCGCCAATGCCCCACAATCACCTCACAGAGGGAGGCTCAGGCCACTGGCTGGTGGGGTGATCAATCCAGGGGGGAGCTCCACGATCACCCCAAAGAGAAAGGCCCAGGCCACCAACTGGCAGGCTGCAGCAGCTGGGTGGGGCCTCCCCGTTGGGGCAATCGATCTTGGGGCCCCATAATCTATCGCCTCACAGAGGGAGGCCCAGGCCACCAGCCAATGACTCTGTGGCAGGTGGGTGGGGCTGCTCAGCAATTCCCTTGCAGACCAGCCAAGCGATCGCATCCCACACCTGTTGCCCGCAGAGGGAGGCAACGGGGGTGGGGTGGGGGGGTGCTGAGGGGAGGCGACGCCACACAGATGGCAAGCAGTGGCAGGGGTGGGGGCAGGGCCAGCTGTCGGCAGCTGGGGGGGAAGGAAAGCCCTGATAGGCCCTGATTGCCAACCAGGCCTAGGGACCCTACCAGTGCACTGAGGAGTCCAACCAGTTGGATCTGGGCCCATTGGCTCCCCTAACCTCCTGCAGCCCCTCCCCCTGACCGGCCCTGCCTGCAATCGTTTTCCCCCCCCACCCCCGACTCCTGACCCTGACAGGAGGGAGGAGGGAGCCCGATTCCTCATGGTCCCTCCCCCTGACCAGCATCAGCAACAGAATATGTCTGAAAACCAACTATTGCCTCTAATTAATTCCCTTTCAATGTGTACAAATCTGTTCACTGGGCCACTAGTAATAATAATTTGTTACAAGCACTAATTGTAATCACCCTATATTCATAGGGATGGAAAGTGGAGGAAAGGAACTTGTGTTAAATAGCAATTGGCTTGATGTTTTAGAATCTACACTGCCTAATGGAACCATCTGAGATCATGGAAGTCTTTTGTCTAACATGTAGCCAACAGCCATACTTGCATGTTAGCTAGTGTAATAGAAAAACTGACATTTCAAAAAACTGTATTAAATTCAACCTAAATTTTAATAATCATAATTGGCCAGAGGCTACCATATTGGACCACACGTGGACCTTGCTATGCATGGAACTAAGCTGTTGGCTCAAGAAAATTGACTCAAGAAAGAGGGCAGGAAGAGATGCAAAGTATGATAAAAAGAAAAAAAAAGTGATGATAGCACCCGCTCCTTAATCAGTGGGGGAAAATAAAACAAAATTAAACACATCACTTTCCGATATAATAAAATTAGCTCATTATCCTTTCCCTTCCCGGGAGTGATGTTTTTTTCCTCACTGTTGTATATGAACTGATTAGATTTTCCTTCTAAAATTTCTCCTTTGCAGAGATTTTTTTCACCAGTATAAATAGTTAAGGGAGAAGAAACATTTAGTGACAGCCACTTTGAACTCTGCAGCTCTGCAGATGGTCCCATGGAGCTCTGCTTCACTCAGCCCATCCCCAGTGACCCAGACCGATGGACAGAGTGAGGCTTTCCCAATTAGTTCCCTCTTATCCTGCTGAAAGCTAAATAATTGGAAGAGATAGATGGTTCACAATCAGTCGCAGCAGTGAGAGGAATGATTCAAAGATGCAGCTTGTCTCCAGAAAGGAAGGCATCTTTGGAAAGAGAATAAGAATAATGATACTCAGTGCTGCCATTAAGGAGCCCTAGACTGGACCATCCTTAGTTCTGGCACTAATTTCTCCCTTTACTTCCTTAGGGACTTATTCATATTCCATTAAATTGGATTCTGTCTTTCTTATTAGGAGTGGGGCTATCAGAGGAAAGGGGCTAGTCTTTCTGTTTTCATTTGTTTTGGAAACTCTGGCCCCTAACCTTATACCTCTATGGTGATTCTTTTCCTATTGGCAGAGAAGGTGAAGGGATTAGGAGAATTGAGATGTCACAAATGGGAATTCCTCTCCTATAAAAGCAATGTGCCAATAACAACCTCCTAATAGTGACAATGCAATTACTCTACTGACAGTTATGGATGTACAGGAATTACTGCCAGAATCTAGCAGAAAATCCATGCAGGGTTCTAAATTTGAGCAACTGTATTGCTGTGATAAGAAATACTGTGGCATATCAAGATTGACTTTATAGGTGACTGGTTATTTTAAAATTTTTTATTCTGCAGCTCTATTACTTGCATTTATAACAAAATCTTTCTGAAAAGATGATTGTCACTCATCTGTTTCCTGTTGCCTTCAGCTGGTCAAAATCTGTACTCTATTCCTACGGACCATATGCCAAGGCTACTCCCCCACTTTCATCACATAAAATTTTCCTTTCACTCTTCCACTTCCCTATAAATAACATGTTTATTATTCTGTTTATTATAATCCATTTCCGGTTCAAAATTGGTACAGAATGGACTTGATAATTACTTTACATCTTCACATTTATGTCTCACATTCTCACTGATATGTTCATTGATCATTTTTCTTTTTCTTATTTCTCTAATCATATAGCTCGAAGAATCACCAATCTTTAGGCCATAGATGGATTTATATATACAGTGGATAAATACTTCTTAACCTATGATCATTTAACCTTCTGAAAATTAAAGAAAAAATTTTGTTTGTGTGACAGTATCTGTCAGGGCCTTTTTAACTGAAACCATGCCAGCCACTTGAATGGAGAAAATTAATATAAGGTACTGTTAGCTAAGTATAAAGAGTAAAAAGAAAATGCTGAGGTATCTATCATGGACACAGACAGTAGGGGGGTGAGGGCATGTGCTGTGGGTGAGAATGGCTAGGGAGAGTTCAATGTGATAAAACGAAGACATATGTAATACTTTAAACAATAAGGAATTTTAAAAAAGTAAAATTAGGAGACAGGGTGTCAGGGAAGAGTCTTTTCTAGAAGGTTACTGAAAACCAAAAGTGATAGAAGGGAATATATGGGTTATAAACACCAGGCAGGCCAAAGGTTCTCTGCTTACCTAACACTGCACTTGATGATCAGTAGTCTTGTCTACCTACAACCTATATCTGAGAAGCAAGATGCATGTCACCCACTGCCCAGCCCCTACCCCAGGAAGAATAATTAAAAGAGTAAATTTAAATATGGCTTCACATAGACAGGTGAATGAATTAGAGGCTTTATTGCCTTTATTTCAATGTTTAAAGCAAGGATTAAAACTTCTATCTTCACTTCTAGTGTTTCAATCAACAGCTTGGAGACCTATCAGTGTGTCTGGCATCTAGTGAATATTTAATAAATCGTTGAATAAATGAACAAAGCAGTTATGGGCCAAACACTGTGAAGTGCTATAGGATGTACATAGGAATAGCTTCAAGAACTAATCAGCAAACAAGGTGAGAGACATCAGTGAGTTAGTCAAAAGTGAGATCAGCATGAACTAGAGTAGATTAAAAAAAAAAAGAATCATTGAGTAGTTGCCTGGCCAGTGTGGCTCAGTAGTTGAGTGTTGATTATGAACCAGGAGGTCATGGTTTGATTCCCAGTTAGGGTACATGCCTGGGATTGCAGGCTTGATCCCCAGTAGGGGGTGTGCAGGGGGCAGCCAATCAATGATTCTCTCTTATCATTGATGTTTCTATCTCTTTCTCACTCAATATGTTAAAAAAATAATAATCATTGAGTAGTCAATAAAAACAAAAGGACCTCATGATAGTAGTGATAGCCTGGTGCCCTTTTTATTATTTTATACTGCTTTTTCTAGTCCTTGGGTAGTCATAATCTCACTGAGAAGAATCCATCTTCATGCAAATTTTAAAACATTAGTGCTCACAACACTTTAGTTTTAGAAGGTTATAAACAAACAAACATTGTTCACAATCTAATTGATTTCTTATGTCCACAAGAAGATTTATAAATTGCCCAGAAGTCAAATCATTAGCTTAATTAATAGCAAAGTCTACAACTTGTATTTTGTGTTTAAGCATTATTATTGCATTTGATAAACTCTAAGTATATTAAACATGTGAATCATTTAAAATCTTGATTTATTAGAATGAATTTTAAAACAGTAGTTAACTAAAACTCTGCTTTTTTCTACCTACTAGTAATAGTGCCCAAAGTAGTCCCTTTGGAATGTTTGTTGTTACTCATGTATACACAACTGCTTGGGTATGTTGGAAACTCAGAGGCTGGTCATAGGAAAAAAAGAAAATCCCCCCCAAAAAAGAGTCAAGATTGGGGCGTTCATCTGTTTGCATCACGAAGACCATACATCATATTGAAGTCCTAGGTAGAGTGGAAATCTTGAACTTGATATCCACATGAGTCCAATAAATTGTGTGTAGACAGTTTGTAGTTGACATTCAAATGAAGCCAATATGATATTTAAAAGTGCTAAACAAATCTTTCTAGAAATAGGTATCATGAGGGTAAGTTGGAAGTGCTGTTTTATCCCATAATTTGAGGAATAAGGAAGATGTGAAGCATCCTGGGAATACGGTTGTCATTAAGGAAAGAGCTGGCCAGAGTTATAAAATCTATTTAGACTCAGGAAAATGGATGCCTCATAATAACACGTCTCTAGTTCCAAGGTAAGAACTGTAGAAGGAAGAGAAAATGTTGTCACATGGACCAAAATAACTCAGGGAAGATTAAAATGAATAACTATGATGTGGCTTATACTCAGATGTCCATGGTACTGTATTGTCACAGCAAGATTAACCTATTCACCATTGGTAAAGAAGGGCTTCCAATAATCCATTGGGCTTTGTTTATTAATTAGATTGAGCCTACAGGTGACAGTGAACAGAACTAGAGAAGGAAGGGCCTCATGGTCATAACCTGTGGTCATTAGAAAAACAATAGCTAGAGTGATAGATAGATCTGAGTGTAAAATGGAGCATCTCATTAACTGAATTGAGAAGTAAAACACCAATTCCTTATCAGCTACTTATAAATTACAATTAGGATATTACTTAGTTTTGCTGCATTCAGTAAACTTATTTGAGAACATTTCTCTAGCTTACAGAGTAATTCCACATGGACATCTTTTCATGTATTGTGTTACAAGATTATGAAAAGCCCCCAAGGTAGGGCATATGTTTCTTTCACCTTGGAGTCCTCGTTACCTGGCTCTAAGCCTGGCATGCAGCAGGCATCCATACAGTTGAGTGAATTTGTTGAATTTCAATATGTTTTCAAAACAGATTCAATTGAATCAAGTGAAAATGCCCACTTTGGTTTCAGTGATTTATTGTCACTCTTAGACAATAGATCTAATCCATTAAATTCTGAATTTCAAGGTTGGAAAGAACATGAGAAGTGATCTGTTTTACCAGCTTTTGAAATACTGAATCTCATTTCTTCATCTACCTGTATATGTACATACAGTTACAAATACAAACTAAATATATCTGTACACATATACATTATACATATATATGTATATATTATTTTAATTTGCATTTTGTTGAGTGATTTTTTTTCTAAGTTTCAATAATTTGTTTTCTTCATTGTTTAACACAGAAGGGTTGTGCTCAAATTCATGTTCAAGAAATAATAAAAAGTCAAGAGAAGCTTAAGTACTTATTAGGTTTAAGTGTGAATATTATAAATACCTAACTGCTTTTAAAGAAAGGGCAATAGTTAATGCATAATATTTGACTACATTATCAACCTATTATACAATATATCTTTGAACACTTTATACTCATTGGTAAATACTGTTGACAACAGAATTACTGTTGATCCAACAAATAAATGAGTTAATCTGACAGAAAAACATATTAATGAAAAGGATACTTCAAAAGTAAAATGCCAAAACACTGAAAACAAAAATAAAAATTAGGTAAGTATAATAATAAGTTTGGTATTTACTTAAATTTTTTAAAAAGAAAAATTGGAAATGTATACTGCAAATTGATTATTCTTTTTTTTTTCAATGCTATCTCAAATAATCCATATTATAGCCATTACCGGGACAGCAAATACTCATTCATTCAAGAAATATTGACTGACCCATCTACTAAACACTTTGATGTTCAAATAGGATCAATATGATGCTGTGGAGTGTTAAACAGACCTTTCTAGAAATAGATATGTTTGGGTTAAGTTGGAAGTACTGTTATTTTGGAATGATCGAATAATTTAGGAATAAGGCAGATGCTGAGAGTTCTGGGAATAGGAAGAAAGAAAACAGCTGGCAGGAGTTAGAGAGTCTATTTGGATTCAAGAAAATGGATGCTTCATAATAGTATTTGTCCCTTCCTCTTCCAATACTATTCAGTGTCATCTGCAGGCTCAGTCTAATTCATGACCAAAGTCCACTGGTGTATTGGAAGCCCCTTTTTTGCCAGTGATGTGTGGGTTAATCTTGCTGTGCCACAATTCATATCCAGCTCTAAGGAAAAAGTGGTAAGAAAGACTAATGAGGTTCCTAAACTTATTTAACTTACATTCCAGATTCTGTTCCCATAATTATAACTCACATACTTTTATCACCAAAATATCTTTATGTGAAATATCCAATTTCTATACTCTTATCTTTGTATCTCACTTTTTCTTATATCTACACTAGAGGCCTGATGCACGAAATTCATGCAAGGGGCTCGGCTGAGTTTCAGCTGACATAATTAAACCAAGTGTTCTTTGCCAGTGGCCCTTAACAATTTTGTCTCATCAAGATACCCAATTCATTGATGCTATCAATTTCTTACTATCAATAAATTCATCTTATTTTCATGTCTCTCCTTGCCAGGATTATACTTTATGATCAATTATTATAACTGCTACTTAATTCCCTTAGCTCCTTTTTTGTTTTATAACCCAGGGGGAAACAAAAAAGCACAACCCTAAATGAGACCAAATACCATTCTTTCCTTTACTGCAGGAGAATATTTCAAAGAAATGTTAAAGAATATTTCAAAGAAAATCATACAGCTAACTGAGCAGTTCCAATTTAAGTGCTTGATCAAACACATCAAAAGTGTTTCAACGTTTTCTAGAAACGCTTTGTTGTTTCTTTAGTAGTGTCTCTTCCTTATTCTCCTTAAAAATTCATCTTGTTCCTCTATTTCCCTTATTCTAACATCTCATTTATCAGCAAGCTCTATTAATTCTTACTATAAAATATATCTGGACTCTCTCCACTTTTTCATAGCTCCGCTGTCATCTTGTACTCACAATTTTATCGTTCCTTGGTCCTGGAATAGCCTCCTTATTAGGGGCTATGGTTCCATTCTCACTCCCTTTCTAATCCATTTTCCTCCCAATATCAAAATGATGTTTTGAATGTACATTGGATATTCTAATATTTAAAAGATTCCTTTAGCTTATTTGTCCCCTAGGGTAAAATGAAAACTGTTTATAGGACATTGCTTAAACAGGGCCAGCGTACATTCCCGCCCAACTGGTGATATTATCCACCAGCTCGTTTCACTCCGGATGCACTGGCCTTTTATTGGCTTTATATCAATGATCAATTCTTTTCCAAAGCAGGATTTCTACTTAAATCTCCTAATCCTCTCTCCTCCTACAGGTCTCAGTTTAGATGTTACTACTGTAGAGAAAACCAGGCTAATGAATTAGCATGTGTTGCTAGACATCTATGCAATGATCCATTTGGATTGATTGGTTCCACAACCTAAACAGAGAACAGATTGTTTAACCAAGATTCTTCTTTTTTTCAGCATATTTCTCACTGTTTTCCTTAAGACTCAACTATGTTTCCTAGTAGAAACTATACATAACCTCTATCAGGGCATCTCTTGGTAATATAATAATTTGAAACCCCATTATTAGCATTAGCACGGGCAGGCTTCATCTATAAGGCAGTTCCAGGTGTGATTATGTAATAACAACCTGGATCACATAGATGACTGGTTTTTAATTCAATCCATAGAATTTGCAGACCTCTCAAAATATATGCCAATATTTTGCATTGTTAGCTACCTGGTATATTAGTGAAAGAATGGGACCATAGCATGTAGCCAATAAGCTTTTGCCAGATCATAGCAGATAAGATCTAACTCAACATTTAGATCTTACAGAATCAAGAATAATTAATGTTCTCTTATGTACACTAACATAAAAGCCATTATTTGGGAAATAAATAAAATGTTACATTCTTTCACAGGATATCAAATCTGAGGAGGTATTTGCAAGGTGAGAGAATACCCTTGCCAATATAAAGCAAAATTTCAACATACCAGATTTTTTAAAAGCAAGTGAGAGAACCATAGTGAGGAAAGATGTTTTTTTGAGTGAGGTTTTGTTCTATCTTTTAATTTCTGATGGTTAACCTCAAAAGGTAGTGTCAGATTATGAGAACAATGAACGCTGCAGAAGGAAAGCAGTGCTTGTCATTAACGCATTTAATTCAGTGATAAAGGAAGAGTCTGGGATCTAGTGATTTGCTAATTTTGACAGACTATTCAAGGCATGCCAATAACAACTCATGGCATGAAAAGGGATGGGGGTGGGAAGAGAAAGCGATGATGTCATAGCAACACCAGACAAGCTGTCTTTCCAATGTTCCTGGCAAGGGAAACAGTCCATTTGATTATAAGGTTTTAGAGAAACTGTCCAGAAAAAACAGAAGGATATGAAACTTGATGGAGCTTTATAAGTTACTATCTAAATTGCATGGAATTTGTAAGAGGTTGAATAGGAAAAAAAATAATGTATCTGTTTCAATGATTGCTAAGGTTCCAAAGAAGTTAATCTTTAACCTGCCATTATCAGATTCTACCCACTAACCTAGCTTCATCCTCTGGTTAGCTCCAGCAGCAGACTGTATTTTTATAATCTCATAAATGTGACATCAATTGATTTCTGAAGTGGTAGCATGGAAAATAAAATGTCATTAAAAACAAATATTTCAGATAACAAACAGTGTGACGAAAAGGGCGAGTCAAGGGAACGGGTGGATGAGAGAAGTCACTGCTGAATAAAAACGGAGGAATTCAGCGGGAGATTTTGTTTAAATTTTTTATATGAAATAGGGACCCATAGATAAGCTAGAAATCAGAATGCAGACATTTTGCTGCTACTTCATGATGAACCATGATAACCAGCTGCTGTTGACAACATATTTGATTCTATTAAAATCAACTTTTCATTACCTCTAACATTCGTCTTGGACTTTGCCTGGGGAAGCCTGGCACAGGAAGACCCATCAAATCTAGTCTTGTTTATTCTGTGATTTGGTATCATTAAACATAGACAATAGTTATAGAATTTTGCAGTTCATTGTAAATGAATTTGGAAAGGGGAACTGTTTTATAACCATAGCTTCCTAAAATGGCACCTGTAATAAATAAAAAATTCTCCTGAATTGTAGCTAAGTACACAAGTATCTAGTTTAGCAAGATGCTAAAATGTTCAAATGCAAAACATCAGCAAGACTTAATTCTAGAATCCATTTTGTATTCGTTTTTTTTTATGTTTTTACTGAATATTCCATTAAACAGTTATTTTTTAAAAGCAAATGATGCCATGCTAAAATGTTCAAATGCAAAACATCGGCAAGACTTAATTCTAGAATCCATTTGGTATTCGTTTTTTTATGTTTTTACTGAATATTCCATTAAACAGTTATTTTTTAAAAGCAAATGATGCCTAAAAGTATGAGCCTGCAGTATAGCCTCAGATCCAGACTCCTTTTGGTTACCAAGGAAACTATTTCATAGACATTTACATAAATAAACTGTAGACAGTGGGAGGAAACACCATAAATATAGGAACAGGTTCACTTGATTTTTAATTTCTATGAAAAACACGCTCCCTATAGCCATACATGCACTAAAAAAGAAAAAAAAATCCAGAAACATGAGAGTAATAACTTGTACCTGTCAGATGTTAAGTAGAATAATACTTACTCAGAACATGAGAATTAAGAGTGAGAATTTTGCTAAAATTGCTAAGTTTTCAAAGTTTTAGAGGTGAGCATCAGGAAAAACTATTTTCATTGGGATTTTAATGAGATCTCACTTACACATTCACAAAAAAATGGGTCCTTATATTTTACTTCTTTTTTACACCTATCTCTTAGGGAAAAACAACAACAACAACAAGAAGTAGAAATCATGTTTTTTGCTGCAAAATTTTGCAAATGTATTACCTATAAAAAAAAAAAAAAAGCTTGGGAATATGGGGAAGTTATATCCTCAAATTTTTGTTTGTTGGCTATAAGGAGTGAACTGAGGCTCTATTAGATCTTGAGTCCATATATTAAGTGAAATATTTACAAATTCTAAAAACTATTGGGCATTTAAATATAAAACAAGCTAAACAAAACAAAATTTTAAATACCCTGCTTTTTAGACATTATAATACCAATTCTAAGAACTGATATTTTATTCCCCTTTTCAATGATTTTTTGGTATTAGGCACTTAGCTTACCCTATTTAATCAACTGGTAGTGGACTCTTGTTCGCACTTCCTCTGTTTTCCTTTGTAGCAATAGCAACTCCCTCATTCCAGGGCATTAGGCAGAGCTGATCAATCACATTTATCCAGGGTATAGACCTGAGCCTCAACTCAATCCAGTCTAATTCTCTGTTAGAGTAACACAGAATTTGGTTGAAACCCAGTTCCTGCTGAGAAATTTCTGATGTTACCTTATTATTGTCTCAGCCATGATTTCCTTTAATTCTATAAGCACCTCACTATTCTTCTAATATATTCACCTTTTCCTTAAGTTAGCTAACATAGTCTTCATTTGAGCAGAGCCAAAGAACTCCAAAGAATAACCAGTATTCTACTTCTGATTATTGCAGAAAAAAAAGTTCTGTTGTAGTAACAATTACCCTGGCTTCTCCATAATAATCAATGTAGAAAATGTTCTATATTCACTAAACTACCTTAAGGTACTTTATTCTATGTATTATTTATATTAAGCATCTTATTAAGAACTAATTAAAAACCCTTATTTAAGCTTTAAAGGATAAAACCGTATTGTAGAAGTCTGGCTTTGAAATAAAAAAAGTATACACTCAGTGTCTTTTTGTCCTTTATTATACTAAAAGCTAAAATTTTACTCATCCTCAATAGTGAACAGCATGTCTGGCACACTGCAGACTTCAGTTGAGCCCCAAATGGATGTCAATGAATGGAAAATAATATCTATATTTAGAAAATATTTATAAATCTAGAGGAAAGTGTAAATTTGTAAGGTAGTGTAGCTATATGATATATTTAGAGATAATAAACAAGGTAATGCTTATTTTCATTAAAGTCATTTAAAATTTTGACCAAAAAAGTGTTGGCATTTTATAAATATTACTTTATAATTTTAGTCATTCATTTATAAAGTATATATTGGGCCAGATATTGCTTTAGTGCTGAAGATAGAGCAGTGAACAAAAGGGACCAAAGTCTTTACCCTCATGAAGATTACATTCTGATTAGAAATTAGAACATAACACTTAATAATATTGTAAGAAAAGCAATAGTATGTTTGATCATGATAAGTCCTAAGCCGTGGTCGGCAAACTGCGGCTCGCAAGCCACATGCGGTTCTTTGGCCCCTTGAGTGTGGCTCTTCCACAAAAATACCCCGTGCGGGCGCACATACAGTGCAATTGAAACTTCGTGGCCCATGTGCAGAAGTTGGTTTTTGGCCTAGGCGAGACTATTTTGAAGAAGTACTGTTGATATTTGACTCTGTTGACTAATGAGTTTGCAGACCACTGTAAGGGATCAAAAGCAAGAAAGGATATGCATGGCACAAAAAGGCCAAAGAAGACCTCAGTGAAAGGAACTTTTATTTTTGTTGCCCTTTAATTCTTTATTGTTTAAAGTATTGCATATGTCTTCTTTTTCCGCCATGGAACTTTTAATTTTTAAAGTTCTGAATTAAAGGGGGGAGAGAGCCATCATATGTGGCAGAATGAAGACCATGCATTTTCCCTGCCTATTTTGTTGTATTCTTCAAAACGGCCATTTAAAAGATGATGTATCATTGAATTGTACACTTGAAACCTATAGAATTATATTAACCAATGTCACCCCAATAAATTTAATTTAAAAAAGAGCACTTGAACAAAAGAGAGACTAGCAAGTTCAAAGGCCCAGAAGTCACAAAGAGTTTGATATATTTAGGAAAAAAGGGGATCCAGAGAGGATGTAAGGATGGCATTTAGTGGAGCAAAAGAAAGATAGGGTGAGATTAAGTTGGGGGGAAAAAGGGACCAAGGACCACATAGCAAAAGGCTTTGGAGGTCTTGTTGGACTATGGTATTGTATTCTAAATGAGAAGTCATGCAAAGATTTTAAAGCAGGAAAGTAATATAATCCCAATTAAGACTTTCAAAAGATTACTCTTGATCTTTCAGGAAGTGGAAATAGGTAGATGAAGAAGCAACACAACCAGTGAGATACTGTTCTGTTTAAGCCAGATTTTCCCAAATTCATGTTGAATATGTAGCTTTGAGGAAAATTCAAGGACTCAAACCTTTTTTTCTCTGAAACAGCTGATCTTAGTCCAATCTAAATACACAGAGAGGCCTTCTTAAACCATGCCCAGCCCAGCACCAACCCATTATTGATCAAGATAGAGTACATACTAGTATTTTTCTTAACATCATAGCATTTATCACCATTATTCATCTTTCTTATTCATCATTTACCTCCCTTCACCATAATGCAAATTCCATGAGGGTGGGAACTGGTCCATCATATTCACTGTTTTATTAACAGATTTTTTTTCTTTTAGAACAGTTTTTAGTTTACAGAAAAACTGGGCATAGTGTACAGAAAGTTTCCACATATCCCCCTGAACACACTCCATACTAATGTAAGATATCTAGTGTTTGTTTGGTACATTTGTTGTAATGATGAGCCAATATTGAATCATTTTTATTAACCAAAGTCTAAAGTTTACATTATGGTGCTATACATTCAGGTTTTGACATATGTATAATGGCATGCTTTCACCATTACAGTATCATACAGAATCATTATACTACACTGTGTTCCACCTATCCATCTCTCCCGTCCTCCCTACAACCCCCTGAAAACCATTGATTTATTTTCAGTTTTAATAGCTTAGCCTTTTCCAAAATGTCATGTAGTTGAAATCATATAAGTAATAGCCTTTTTCAAATTAGTTTCTTTCATTTATCAATATGAATTTCAGATTCTCCCATGTCTTTTGGTGAATTGATACATCATCTATTTTATCATTGAAAAATATTACATTGTATGGATGTACCACAGGTTTTCTTATCCCTTCATCTACTGAAGGACATTTTAGTTGTTTCCACGTTTTGGTAATTGTGAATAAAACTGCGGTAAACATCTGAATGCAGTTTTTGTGTGAACATAAGTTTTCAACTTACTTGTGTAAATACCAAGGAGTGAAATTGCTGGAAAATATGGTAAGAATACATTTAGTTTGAAAAAAACTATCATCTTCCAGAGTTGTTTTGCATTTCCACCAGCAATGAATGAAAGTTCCTGTTGTTACACATTCTTGCCAGTTTTTGGTGTATTCACTTTTAAATTCTCAGTATCTAGAATGATACTGGTAAAGGAGAGAGGAGAGAGGAGAGAGGAGGAGAGAGAGAAATTTTTAAAAAGGAATCAACCTAAAAACTATCAGAACTAATGAGAAGTTTCAGATATGTTGCACACAAATCAACAAATTTAGTATACACAGCAAAATTACCATAAATTTGGACTCAAAGTACATAACTGTACTGAGAAGGATAAAATAATATTTGAATATATGAACAAGCATATAGAGCTTTTAGATATGACATCTAAAAGTTTTAGATAATTCTCAAAATAAATTTAAAAGATAAACTTTATTTGAATAAAAATCAAAAATGGTTTTATACATTGACATAGAGACTAGAACCAACTGAAAGTCCATATAAAGAAAGTGCTAATGATACTATAAACCAGTTGCTCCTTGTCAAGCAATATTGCCTTCCTTGAAAGAAAAATATCATAATCTCATCTCTCTAATTGCTTCTTCCTCTAAGATTCAATGATATTCTCATTTGCCTTTTCCACAGCATCTAACTACAATCTCAATTTCAACCTAGTTTTGAACCATCTTGTTGGCATTAAAATCATTTTCCCCAAATATTTTTATCAAAGTTAAAATTATTTACCTTCATTGGTTCTACTTTTAAATAGTTTTCTTTATAAGTAACACTCCTAGTCTAAGGGATGTATCAAAGAACTTGCACTTATGAGTCTCTTCCCTACAGTATGGGAAGAGAAACCCACTAGTAATAGAGATAAGATTCTGAACTTTCTTTGTGCCAGATACAGAGCTAAATCTCTTGCCTCCATCATCTGATTAAATCTTCATGATAGTGACATTGAGCATCTTCTCATATGTCTATTGGCCACCTGTATGTCTTCTTTGGAGAAGTCTTTATTCAAGTCCTTTGCCTGTTTTTTAAATTGAATTGTTTGCATTTTTTGGTTGAGTCTTACAAGTCCTTATAAATTTTGGATGTTAATCCCTTATCAGAAATAGGTTAAACAACTAAGGAAAAAAACCCTTATAGACACAGACAATAGTATGGTGATTATCAGAGGGGAAAGGGAGTGAGGGGAGGTAGAAGAGGGTAACGGGGGAATAAATGGTGATGGAAGACTTGACTTGGGGTGGTGAACACACAATACAATATACAGATGATGTACACCTGAAACCCATATAATTTTAACCAATGTTAACCCAATAAATTCAATAAGAACATCTTGTTTAAAGAATATCTTCACAATGGTCCATTATCTCAATTAATCTCGACAAGAATCCTAGTTGCATTTGGACATGAGCCTTATTTTCACAAACTTCCCAAATGCTGCCCCATGTACAGCCTGTTCTCTTAATCAAGGACAGAGAATCCATTTGTAGAAATCATCTATAAAGACGTTACATATTAGGATTATTTGCCTTCTATGAATCCTTTCATACAATTCCAACAAAAGGAAAATGTCACCCTGCCAAAGCCTTGACTGGGCCAGGCAAACTCAAGAGCAGCTGCTTCTACTTTCTTGTTTCACATCTGTGTCTAATAACTCATGCTTGACTTTGATGTGGTCCTTGGCAAGCTAACATTTCTCAAAATCTGGGGTTTAACCCAAGACTAATGCTTCATGCTTTGTATTTCTAAGAACTTAACCCTTTCCCCCCACTTTAATCCACTTATTTCTCTTAATGGAATTACACATAGCTAAAATGACTAAGCATATCCCCAATGCCAATGTATATCATTTGTGCAGGTCATTCACATGCCCTCTGTCCTATATTGGCTCCATTTGATCCTGAACATTTGTAGACACTCATAAATTCCTACAACAGTTTACCCTGTTGGTTATACCCTACTAGGTATTATATTATTACTAGGTTCTTTTATTCACTCAGAAAATATATTAAAAGCCCCAACTTTTTCAAACACTGAAAGTAACTAGAGATAAAAAATGACTTCATCCATAAATACATACTGAGGAGAAGAAAACGTTAAAATTAATAATAATGATAACACCCATAAGTAAATTAGTATAATAACTATCAGTTCTTGCATCTAACATGTCTGAGATATGTAGTAGAGCCTGGAATTTCAACCTTGATTTTCCACAATCCAAAGGTGCTTCCTCAATTCCTCTAGGCTTTGCTTATCATTCTGTAAGGAGTGGGAAAGAGGGAGTTGCCAGTGTATATCACACCTGGAAAGGGAGAGATGTAGGACCCTTCATGGGAAGGTTCTCATATCTGCATACCTATTTTAAACCAAGTTTTTCTAAGTGATTTCTGCACATTCATATTAATCTATCTTTAAATTTATGTTTTATGCAATTTCACTGTTATTCCCTTTTCCAACAAAAAATACATTAAAATTTGCTATAAAATATTGACCAAAATAGTTATTGATTAAAAATGTCACTACAAATCTCTCTATGGCTGCTACTCAGAAATTATTTTCTTTAATTGCAATTGTTGAATATTATCCCAACTGTACACCATTTTAGTCTTTATTTTTCTGCTTTATATACAAGATATGTATAAGAAGCCTTGTCAAATACATGCTTTCAACTCTGATATTCCCTTGGTCTGTTAGTTTAATAAAAGAAAATTTGAATTCTCAGTGATTACCATATTTTTATTTTACTTCCCAAAAATATCTCTTCACTAATGCTTAGGATCCAAGCTCTACGGGGTATTTTGTGTTTGAATCAAAGCTGAAACACCATAATTAGAAGAGTGTCTGGCAAAAAGTAGGTGCTCACCCAATGTCGGTTGAAATCAATGAAGTAAATGATGCCTGCAGTAAATTTATTCCAGATCACAAAATACCAGCTGATCTAATGTTATGAAATCCACCTTCCTGCTCATTTTGAAAATCAGAGTTACTTGTTCTTGAAGGCTCTGATTCAGAAGAATAAGAGAAGTGATCCAAGTCTTGAATTGCAGATGATATAAATGCATTTTCCAGTGTCCTTGTAATATAATGACTAAGGACTAGTAGATGAGCTAGGGAAATCCAGAACTTGCTATAACGCCAATCACAGTAGCGATTATTGACCTCTTTCCTCCCTAATTTATCCTCACAGGCATATAAAATGTGTACTCTTACTATCTAGACATTTAAAGCAAAGCTCTTTTTTGGGGTGAAGTCAAAAAGCAAGCAGTGGAACCAAGAACCTCACCTCTAACCAGCTTTTCCCTGAATTTTTGATGCAGGTTACTGGGATGGTCAGTCACATTGTTTGTGGCTGATGCAAGACAACAATTCATGGCTTCTCTTAGATCTTGCCTCCTTTGCTTTTTCAAAGAAAGTCAGAGTGTCAAGATTTTTTAAATCATTTCAATAAGGAATATGTATATTTTAACCACCCCGATCTATAACAAGGGCTCAACCTTTTATTACATCACCCACTGCCCTAAACGTTGATGAAACAGAAGTGAATTCTCTCTCCGGCAACATCGAATACTAATACATTTTGCAGGTAATAATTATTGACAAAAATAAGGTTTTGCTTATTTTTCTAAGAGAAAATGTAAAGAAATGGTATTTTTCCCTCTCTAGCTTATTTCTAAAGGAAAAAATAATATCATAAAGGAAGCTCTTATATATATGCACTTTCCAGTGTCCTTATAATATAATCTCCAAGAGCACTGATACTGGTTGGAATTCATATTTTTGAGTCTCAGTAAAAAGGGTATGTTCATCTTGGTGAGCAGAACAGACCAGTTTCTATCACAATCTTCTCAAGATTTGCAGGCTTCTGAATCATAGTGACCAATATTTATCCTCCCCTTTTAAATATGAAAATATGTTTCCCTCAGAATGAAGATGTAAGATAACAGGAACTGAAGAGGACTTGCTCACTCCTCCAGCATGTCATAGCATTAGTTGGGAATGTCCCTTTTTTAATTCTTTAAAATGACTCTTTTTTAGCAATCCTTAAAAGCCACTTTAATCCCGAGTAATTTTTAAAACATCAACTCACTTTAAAATTTAGTGTACCTGATACACTTTTTGTAGACACAGACCACAACATTATCTTTTCTTGACTTGGAGTCCAACTTTTCCTGTTATAGATGGAAGCATCCAATGAACTGGTTTACCTCAGTCCTATTAAGCTTTCTGAAGACTGCTGCCATCTCATTGAATTCTTCACTCTTAATTGTCACCAGAAACTACAATGACATATTCTAATCCCTTCTAGGAAATAAATCCTTACAGTCTGCCTCAAGCTCTGAGATTTTAAACATCATTTGTAAATATTATGTTAGAAATGTTTTGGTATAGACCTAACCGGTATTGCTCAGTGGATAGAGCATTGACCACAGGACTGAAGGGTCCCAGGTTTGATTCTGGTCAAGGGTATGTACCTTGGTTGCAGTCTTGATTCCCAGCCCTGGTGATACCGAATTTTTGGACTGGAACCCGGATTCTTTGTCCGCCGGAATCGAAGAATGAATCCACAGACAGAAAGTGGTATAGCAAAGGTGGAAATTTATTGAAGAATAGATACAGATGCCCATGTGGGGAGAGAAAAGAACCCCACAGAATTAATTCCCATGTAGGGAGGGGGAAAGGGTCCCACTGAGTTCCTTTTCCCTATGGTTTATAAAGGCTGCAGTTCCTGTGTCCTGATATCCCCTCTGATTGGTCAATATTCCCCTTTGAATTGGTTACTATAGTGATTCCTAAGACCCTCCTCCCTCATAGTCCTTTCATTCCTCTGGGCTTTCTTCTTTTCCATCTGAATGAAGAGCTTCCTTCTCTTTATTTTGTAAACTAGAGGCCCGGTGCACAAAAATTTGTGCACTGGGGGGGGGGCGTCCCTCAGCCCAGCCTG
>NW_005366834.1:5609597-5614021 GCF_000412655.1 Myotis brandtii
AGGGTGGGGGTCCCCACTGGGGTGCCTGGCCAGTCTGGATGAGGGGCTGAGGGCTGTTTTCAGGCTGGCCAAGCCGGCGACGGAAGCTCCCAGCCTCTCCTTTTTTCTTTTATTTTTTATTCTGGGATTTATTTACCTTCTATAATTGAAACTTTGTTGCCGTTCCAGCTCTGAGGCCAGGGCCTGCTGAAAGCAGGTATCTGGGGTTTGTTTAGCTTCTATAATTGCAACTTTGTTGCTTAGAGTGGAGCTCAGAGCCCGGCCACAGCAGGGAGGAAGCTTGGCTTCCTCCATCACTGGACAAGCAAGCAAGCCTCCTGCTCGCTTCAGCTGCATGGCTCCCGGCCGCCATCTTGGTTGGGTTAATTTGCATATCCTGCTGATTAGCCAATGTGAAGTATAGCGGAGGTATGGTCAATTACCATGTTTGTCTATTATTAGATTAGATATAGACCTTTCTTGGCTACTTCCAGTTCCCTTGTCTTATGTAAATGCAACTGTTGTGCTCCCTTGTCTTATGGAGATGTAACTGCACCTGGCTTCCTTGTGTTATGGAAATATACCTTCTTCCAGTCTGCAGCCCTGCGCTTTTCCATGGACACCAATTCTAAAAAAATCCCTAGGTCTGCCTATGTTACCCCAAAATTCCTGCTTCACTGGTTGGGGTACATGTGAGAGCAAACCAATCAATGTGTCTCTCACATTGATATTTCTCTCTGTGTCTTTCCCTCTTCTTTCCATTCTCTCTAAAAATCAATGAGAAAAAATATCCTTGGGTGAGTATTAACAAAACAAAAACACACACAAAGAAATGTTTTGTTATACTATGCCTTCACCAAGGGGGAAAACAATCAATTGAAAAAGTTAATGAAGTCAGAAAAAAAGTAATAATGATTAAATTATATAACAAAAGTAGCTGTTTGAAAAGAATCATTATATAAAACTTTACATTTTATTTATTTTTAATAGATACACTTAGCCTCTTTGCATTGGTACAAATATAGTTTTTTAAATGATGATATGGGTTTTTTGGGGCTGGAACACATGGTGTTCCCCTGGGCAGGATGGCTTCCCCAGATTCTTTGTCTGTCAGAGTGGAAGAATGAATCCACAGATGGAAGATGGTATAGCAAAGGTGAAAATTTATTGAAGAACAAGTACAGACTCCCACGTGGGGAAGAGGAAAGAATCTCACAGCACAGACTCCCACATGGGGAGGGGGAAAGTGTCCCACCGAATCCATTTTTTCCCTCAGTTTATAAAGGCTACAGTTTTTGTGCCTCAATATCTCCTCTGACTGGCCAATATTACACTTTAATTTGGTCAGTATAGCAACTTCTGAGCTCAAAGGTCAAACTTCACACCTGTGAGGCCCTCCTTTATTTTGTAAATATAGACCTTTTGCTACTCTGAGTTCCCTTGTCTTATGGAAATGTAACTGCTGCCTCTCCCAACTTCCTTGTCTTATGGAAATGTTACTTTTGTAGCTCTGTAGCCTTGTGTTTCCTCCATGGACCCCCTTAATTTTAAAAATTCCCTAAACCTGCCTTTTTCACCCCTAAAAATCCCTATTTCAATCATTCTGCAAACCCAGTATCATTGACAGAATTGACAGCTTTCATGTGGTCTAATGAAACATTTTTATATTAGACTTAACTACCAGTCTTACTCTTATTTGTCTCCTAGCAAAAATAGAGGCTATATGTAGGAATTAGTTCATTTTCTTTCTTTGAACTACATGTGGTTCTGTATCCAAGGTCACATTCAACTCTTCATAATTAATTAAAATGTTTAGATGAATTATCAGTACCTGATCACATCTGCCCATGTAAGAAATTATCACTTTCAGTCTCTCCTTCAAGGTGACTGTCTTTCCTTAGATTGTGGATTAGTTGGTGCCTCTACATCCTCAATTCCCTGATGGGTTCAAGAAAAGTTGTAAATCTGCTGATTGTGCATATCGGGCTGGCTGTTGTTGGCTGTTGTTTGAGTGGGAGCAATGTTTCCTCCAGCTTTCTGTTTCTTAAACTGAAGCTAGAAGTCCCTGTGAACTGCAATTTTGCAATGTTTAAACAAGTGCACTTTAAAAACAAAACCAAACAAGCAAAGAAACAAAACAAACAGTGCTTTCTCAATTCCACATAATCCTTCAAGACACAGGTTCAAATCTTTCCTCTCCTTTACAGCCAAATATCTTGTGAGTTGACTATTCTCATTGTCTCTATTTCATGTCACACACACACACACACACACACACACACACACACACACACACATCAATCCAATTCAGTCTGCTATCTGTTCAATTGTTTCACTGAAATAATTGATATTGTCACTATTAAATGAATTTTATGCAATGGGCATTTTCATTCTCATCTTAATCTTTTAGCAACATATGATCCTTTTAATAACTTCCTTTATTAAAAATCCCCTTCCCTTAGCTTCATGACCCTACTTTTCAAGTTTTCCACCTACATCCCTGGTTGCAATTCCGAGCCCCTTTTGCAGGCTAATATTGTTCCTCCAAGACATTAAATACTAGAGTTTCTCAAAGCTGAAATGTTCTACTTCATTCTGTTTCATTTGCTTCTATGCTTTCAATTGCTTCTTTTATACCAAGGGTTTTCAAGTTTATATACCAATCCAGATTTCTATTTATAACTCATTCTTTTTATCCAGTTTTATTGAGGTGAAATTGATAAAATTGTGAGCTAATTAAAGTGAACACCATGATAATTTGATATACATACACATTGCAAAAGGACACCCTCCCGATTTAGCTAATTAACATATCCACCATGCATACTACTTCTTTTTTTCCTTTGGTAAGAACATTTAATTTCTACTTTCAGAAAATTTCAATTATCCAATACAGTGTTATCAACTGTAGTCATCATGTTATATATTAGATCCTCAGACCTATTCATCTTATAACTGAAAGTTAGATGAATATCCTTTTATCATCCTCTCCCTATTTTTCTCACCTCTCTACCTTAGTCCCTGAAAACCACTTTCCTACTCTCTTTTTCCTTCATAGCTCTCATTCTAATAAACACTTTTATCTGGATGAATTTCAAGAATCTGAAATTTAAATGTTCTAAACTGAACTCATGGTTCCTTCATTCTTCCTCACTAATGAGTTTCCATCGAGCTGTCTTCACAAGCTAGAATTCATGTAATTATTCTTTAATACATGGATAGATAGCCAGAGGGAGTTCTGGCCAACCTGATTGGTAGTTTACTCATTTCCTCTGATCCTGCTCATGCTCAATCCCAAATGTGCCACTTTCATTTATGATGATTTGTTGCATGGGTTACCCATCTTTAGAATTTAGAGGTCTAACAGAATCCATCTTTGATCACAAAGTCATTTGATATCCCATAGTCAAGTAAGCCAAATATCCGTATCAGCATGCACTAGCATGCCAAGAGCTGATTCTCAAACAGTGTACTCTTATAACTTGCCAATTATATATGGCTCTGTCTGAGAATCCTAGGGGTTCTATGTTGTGATCCTCCTATTGGGGTGGGGCCAACTGAAAAATTCACAGAAGCATCTTTTTTCATCATGAATATCTCTAATACTAGAGAGCTGGCCTGATTTTATGGCTCAAGCAGCAGTCATGACTGTCTCACAGCCTGGATTTGCTGCAGAATTCTTTCCCTATTGAGTCCAATTTGAAGTTGGCAGACCTCATTGCCACTAAGTAAATGGGTGAAGAAATGCAGAATATGCTGCCTTCTGAACTGAGACATGCTTACCAAGCATCAAGTTTCTTTCTTGGTGGCAGAAGTGTCCAATGCAATAATGTGTCCTTTATTAAGAGAGGATGTCCCAGCATACCTCAGCCACTGGGCCCCAAAATAGATGTCTCTGAGCATCCATGCGATAATATATCAGAGATGTTCTAAAGTAGATGATGAATAGTGGGAAGATCAAATTTTAATATAGGAAAACTAATGATTTATTGTCATTCTAATTGCTATGCTATTTGTATCTTTTTTGTTATTTATTTCAGAATGGAAGGGAGAAGGAGAGAGAGATAGAAACATCAATGATGAGAGAGAATCATTGATCGGCTGCCTCCTGCACGCCCCCTACTGGGGATCAAACCTGCAACTTGGGCATGTGGCCTTGACCAGAATCAAACCTGGGACCCTTAAGTCTGCAGGCCGATGCTCTGCTCTATCCACTGAGCCAAACCGGCTAGGACTGTGTCATTTTTTACAATTTGCATTTTTGAAAGTATTTTCAAGAAAATATTGTGCATTTTTTACATGATTTGCATTTTTGAAAGTATTTTCAAGAAAATATTGTGCTTCAAACTTAAAATTAATTAAAGTTGCAGATGCATATTTAAATACCATTCTGTGCAGAAAACAGTAATAAAAAATTTCAATTTATAATGTGTGCAATGGTAAAC
>NW_005366834.1:5614122-5620748 GCF_000412655.1 Myotis brandtii
CACCCCAGGATATTTTTCCATTGATTGTTAGAGAGAGTAGAAGGAGATGGAGAGACACCGTTGTGAGAGAGACACATCAACTGGTTGCCTTCCACATGCCCCCTACCAGGGCTGGGAGCCTGCAACTGAGGAACATGCCCTTGACTATAATCAAACTCAGAACCATTCAGTCCATAGGCCAATGCTCTATCATACACTGAGCCAAACCAACCAGGCCAATTATAAATATGTTTTTCACAGCATTAGTGAGTTAGAAAATTCTGAAGTTTATTGGAATAAGTGTCAATATATTTGAGTAGGAGATATGAGAATAAAACTATGAATCATGGAGTTAGATTAAAATTAAATCATTTCAATTAATAAAATATTTATTTAAAGCTCACTTTAAAAAATAGAATATTTCATAATAAAAATAACTTGAAGACTTCTTTATAAATGGAGTTAAACTAGTTTTAGCCAAATTTGCAGTGGAACATAGGAAATAAAGATATCAACAAAGACCAAATGTCCAAAAGCATGCATTGCTCTGGAGGGGTTCGGGATTTCAATATGGATTTCAGGAGACATGTTATAGGAGGATTACTGATTTAGAAAGTTATAATTTTATTCCTCAAAATGAAACAGGGTAAATTGTGACTAATAAATAGAACCTAACATAGGATATCTATCCTCTAAAAATGTTTCATCTTCAGCTGTGTACACAGTTGACTACTTATTAAACATTTCATTACTAAATTAGAATTGCAAATGTGAAATATAGCCATGAAAGTAGCAGGAACTCTCATTTATTGCTGGTGGGAATGAAAAATGGTGCAGCCATTTAGGAAGACATTTGGGCAGTTTCTCACAAAGCTAAATATATTCTTATCATACAATCCAGCAAACACATTTCCAGGTATTTATCCAAATGAGTTGAAAACTTATGTTCACGCAAAACGTGCACATGAATGTTTATAACAGCTTTATTCATAATTGCCCCAAACTGAAAACAACCAAGATATCCTTCAATAGGTGAACAAACTGTAGTAAATCCCAACCATGGAACATTCTTCAACTATAAAAAGAAATGAGCTGTTAACTCATGAAAAGATATGGAAGAACCTTAAATGCATACTAATAAATGAAAGAAGTTAGTCTCTAAGGTACATACCAAATAATTCTCACTATATGAAATTCTAAAAAAGGCAAAACTATGAAGACAGTAAATTATCAGTGGTTACTAGGAATTTAGGGGATGGGAGAAAGATGAACTGGTGGAGCACAGGAAATTTTGGGGGCAATGAATCATTTCTGTATAATATTATAATAATAAATACATGTCATCACACATTTGTCAAAGCCCATAGGATGCACAACATAGAGTAAACCCTAATGTATACTATGCACTTCAGTTAATAATTATATATCAGTATAATTCATCAATTGTAACAAATGTGCCACTCTAATACAACATGTTAGTAACAGAGAACATGTGTGTAACAGCAAGCAGGTATACGAAAAATCTTGGAACTATCTACCCCATTTTTCTGTAAATCTAAAACTGCTCTGAAAATAAAGCCTAGAAAACATTCCATAACAGTTTGCTATTTTCCTTGTTAAAAAAGAACAAAAACAACAAAGATAACCTTTCACATCATTAAAAGATATTATCTTGTTCACATATGATTCCTGTTTATTAAATTCAAATTGTAATAATTTATTGCTTTCACATTTATAATAAATAAAACAAATACAGTAGAGCATCCAATTAGAAATTAATTAATGCTGTTGGCTTCACTCTATAAAGATAAAGAAGATATCTTAAGTTGTTCTTGAATAGCTCCTCCATTATGCAGATAAAGGTGTATAGTGTTCAGTCCGGGAAGTTCAGCACAGCATGGTGTGAAGTACTTCAGGGAGGAAATGAACTACTTATATATGGGGGACAGTTGGTGCAATAGGAAACAAGGTTCCAAACACTTTTTCCTCAGTGGTTCACAGCTACAGAAACCTACGGAATTGGAATGTCACAGCTCCCATCGAGGCCCATGAAAAGGAGAGCAAGGAGACCTGTGATAAGACATCCACATGATTGTTCTAACCATGGCCCTCGGAGATGGATCCTGGCATTGAGTAGGAAGTGGGAAAGGCAGACAGTGATCTAAGTTTATGATGTGCTTGATGCTGGAACTGATCCTTTTTTTAACCTTGGAATTGGTGCTGTGTGATACTTGAAAAAGCTAACTAATGAGGCTATCACATTTGGTGCTCAAGCTGACTAGGGCATTCACTCCCCCAAACTAAAAATTGCAATGGGGTTGTCTCACTTGATGGACTGCTGCAACTGGAAGAGATAACAGTCACACAGTGGTCTTTCTTGGCTAGAGCCAGAGAATCCCATCAGGAGACAGATGTCCAACACATGCTACCTTGATCTTGTATTACATATCTGTGGGTGGCTGAGATATAAGCATTGACCTTGAAGGTATTCACCAATTTAGCTGGAAGCTCATTCTTCAGTGGAACAGCAAATTGAAAAAGTAATACCCGTGCAAAAGTACTGTAAGCATCACAATAATTTTTCTAGAATCCATGGTAGTATCTGGAAAAATGGAATTCAACTAAAGCTTCAAGGCAATTAATATCCATCAGCAGTCAGTGAATGGAAGTCACACCACACTGGATTGGACTCCCCTCCTCTCCAGAAGCTAAGAAGCCAGAGTCTGGGCATTTAAAGAGGAAGGACTGGGGACATGAAAGTGTCTTAAGTGGACTTTCAAGTCCTACAGCTGCTGAAAGCTCAAGGATTGCATATGAATTGGACCATCACTTATACCCCACATTAATGAAAGGCAAGCCATGATGCACAGGAATGGGAATATATTCAGGGTGTGCATCTAATTGGCACAGATTAAAAATAAACCCATATTCTGAACAGAGTTTCTACTTATAGTCACTAATTATGCAAAATACTAAAATGGAAACATGGTTTTTCAGGATTTTAGTTTAAAAGTTTCTATTATCTCTCATTGACTTTTCTGCCCAATCCATATAGAAGACAAATACATCCTGATAGATCAAATAAGTTAAATGTCTCTCTAACATTTTGATTCAGGTTTAAAAATAAATATGCAAGTAAAAAACAATTGAGATTAAAACAAAGTTTTGTGTGACCTGAAGTCTCGAAGGTAGGAAATAAGATTTAGAAACAAATGCCTGTGAGTGAAGCCAGGGCAGACACCTGGGCTGAGAAGCGCTGAAACATGAAGTGAAAGTAAATTTTCACTATTTCACTTTCATTCTAAATAAATTCACTCTAATTCATGGGATACAGAAACATATTTTTGAAATTCTCAACCTATTAGGCTCTTGTTTGTATGCTATTTAGAATAATCTAAGCAGATGCAGGTTGGTATTCTACAGGGTGAAAGTTAAACATTTGTATAAACCTGATTCCTCACTCATAACCATACACTGTTCCCCTCCTACTAATACCTGCAGCCGCCGGTATGTCACACGCTGTGCTAATACTGCAGATCTTATGCTTCAAACAAGGACACTGACAGATATGGAGTGCTGGGAAAGCATGTGTACTGCCAAAAGGTATACTTTGGGGTCCTGAGGATGCAATAAACTAAAGCTATTCCTGCCCCACTGGGAAGCCTTAAGCATGATATTCATTCTCTTTGGGTTTCAGGTTCCTTATCTACTGCATGAAAGGATTGGATAATGATTTATAAGATCATTTCCAGCTTCAGCGTTCTATATATTTTGAGTATAATCCAAGCCTTTGAATCTGCTAAGAGGCATTTTTTATTTCAACTTTGAAATGAACCCAGATATGCCATTTCTTTCTTCCCCACTATGTTCCAAAGTACTTTCCTTTGCTTCACTGGCCGAACTACTGAGGAAACACAGCAGATCATTATTAAACTTTTTTGGAGATCATTATTCAACTTTTCCCAGAGAAATACATATTTTAACATTTCAAAAGCAAATTTCTGATACCAAAGGAAAGCTGGTAGACTAACTATGGATACAGAACTTATTGGATTGCAAAGGAAAAATTATTTAACCTATCCATAAAAAACTATTTTATATACTTAGATTCAAAGATGTAATATACCATCCCAAAATGTGAATCAATTATTCATAATTATTTAATGAACATAAGTAAAAACACAATTATTTTGAAGTTTAATGTTGGCTTTAATATATAAGAAAAAAAGATAGATATCACCAGAAAAAAAGAGGAATGTTCATATTGTAATATTATTAACTATATTTGTAACATCTTGGGTATTTTAGTCCCAAAAATATGTATACTTATTTTTTAGCAATTTATTTTTAAAGAATTAGAATGGGGTGTTCCTTCTGATACATTCAGTGATTAAAAAAACTAAACTCCTCTGATCTAGAGTCAAGCAATTCAAAAACATAATTTTGATTCTAATCCTCAGTTTAAAAAATCATATCACTTTTAACCTAGTTTCCATAAAGATTATGACACAATTTCCATTAAACTCCTTCCTCAAACTACCCAAACCATCTTTACTTTCTGTTTTATATCTGACCTTGGTTTGGACAGATGTCAACTCATAGGTCAGGGTCTGTGACTCATAATTTAGAGGTGAATTGTCAATTAAAACTTCATATTGGTGTTTATAAAACACTAGAGGCCTGATGCATGAAATTCGTGTAAGGGCCTTGCCCCCTGCTGCTGTGGCAGTCATCTCTATCTCGGCCCCTGTCGCCGTGGCTTCATCCAGAAGGTTGTCTGGAAGGACATCCGGTCTAATTAGCATATTATGCTTTTATTATCGTAGATAATTATACCCCATAAACACATTCAACTATAGATTACATTTGTACTAGATTGAGTGGTGTCCCCCCAAAATTCATGTCACCAGAATCTTTAAATGTAACCCTATTTGGAAATATTAGGTTCTTTGCAGATGTAATAAAGATGAGGTCATGCTGGATTAGGAGGGATCCTAGATGCAATATGACTGCTGTCCTTATAAGAAGATGAAAATTTGGACCCAGAAATGTAGACACAGAGGGAAGGCAGCCCTCTGGGTTCAGGAAGAGACAGAAGTGATGCAGCGGCCAGCCAAGGAACGCTAAGACCACCGAAGCTAGAAAGAGACAAGGCAAGATTCTCTCTCCCCCAGAACCTTCAGAAAGAGCATTTATACATAAGAATTGATCCTAAAAACTAGCTCACAATTACATTAAATTAAAATCAAATGTACTTTTCAAAAAGGCCCATCTCTGGCACTTATCTTAAAATGGTAACGTAAGGAGGGCATGTGACATAATTGAATAATTCACAAGACGTTTATAAATCTATTAATGTTTTAAAATTAATTACTTGTATTTATTATATTCTATGTCACTGTCTTAGTAATTAAATGACAGAAGGCACAGGCTTCACAAAAGAAGTTTATCTGTCAAACGTGCTTTGAGTTCCTTCATTTCTCTAAAGACACTTCAAGGACTGCCATGTGGGGGCAGGGGCAGGGCAAATGAGCCTGCCCAAAGGCGTTCAAATCTCACTCTAACAAGAATATTCTGTGTTTTTTCATTTTATTCAATTGGGATTTTTCATTCAAGTTTATTTGAAAGAAGAATTGCCACAAATAAATATTTGAAAACCACTGGTCTTTACAAAGAGAGAAGATTCTCAAATATGCTGATCAAATAACACTTGAGCTGAGATCTGAACACTGAACTTCTTAAAATATATTCAGTGAGAATTATCTCAGTTCATTCCACAGAAATCCAAACCACACTCCATGAGACCATGTATCATGGATTCAGCAACTATTACTGGGCTTTGAATAACCCACTGGGCACTGCTGATGCAAGAGTGAGAAAAAGGAGGCATGGTGTCTTGGTTGACAAAGCTGACTTCCCAGTGGATGAGATAGAAAAAAAAAACATGCAATATGTAATAATAAAAATATGTAATAATAATAATAATAGTCCTGATGCAATAATCATTAATATTATTCAAACTGAGTTCACAAAATGTCCCAGGAAATGAGATAAAACTTCTAAACTACAAATGCAATTCTTAATGTATCTGGATGTACTGAAAACTGGGCAGCCATTTCCTACTTGAATAACAAGTGCATACAATGTACTCAGTTAGTGATGCTTAAATTTGCAACTGAATCTGAAGTTAATATTCGTGACTGGTGATGGAAGTGGTTCTTCATCTCTGCTTTCCTCCTTTAACTTTATGTTCCCACACCTTTTAAAATTTTACTTCGTTAATTGTTCTACTCTTAGCTTTTGTATGTTTATCTTTTCCTCTGATTAATGCCTTAAAGGCAAAAAAAAATACCAACCAACAGGATAATAAGTGTGAGGGTGGGAGCCATGGAGCTTATTAAAATAAACCACTCTTTTCATTTTTCCATTTGCAAAGCATAAGAACATCCTTTGTGAAATGTAACACTTCTGTCTCTTTTGATTGATTAGGTCTTGCCTCTGGACAGCAACAAAAGTAGACGACATTGGAGAAACCCTAAAAGACCTCTCCCCTGCCAAGTCAATGAAATCATGTGTGAGCTGGGAATAGCATGTCAGGGCAAGCTGGCGGTGGCATCTGTGCTGTATTGATTGTCAGGGTTTGTTCA
>NW_005366834.1:5621330-5623889 GCF_000412655.1 Myotis brandtii
CTGTGCTGGGTGTGGGGGGTGGGGGGGGGCCTGATCAGCAGCAGCCTCGGCTGCTTCAAGGGCCAGAGAGGGAGGCAGGGCTGGACCAGCAACTCGAGGCTGGGCTCCTGGTACAATCATAAAGTTCATTATAAGTGCCATAAAGATACAAAGCCATGTGTAAGTGTCAAAATCACACACACACACACACACACACACACATACACATACACACACACACAGTTGTTCAGAATTAGCCAGAGCTTCCTGGAGATCAGTAGGAAGCCTGGGAACAAGAAAGACACAGGCAGCACTGGAGAAAAGAGTTAGTATGTGAAGGTTTTAAATCAGAAACTAAGGTGATGTGCATTTTTTTAAAAGGTTTTATAGAGTTTGGGGCTATTAGAATTTAAACTGCATAATTTTTAACCAAAAGCTGGAGTGTATAAAGGAATTTTTAAATTTTTTCTTATTGTGTGCTAAGTCCCATCAGAGCAATTTGTAAAGCAGTTCATTGATTTTGTGAAGACACAAGTTGAAATAGACACTATACTCTCCTAAGGCCCCGAAATGCATTGAAACCAGGGAAATGAAAGGGCAAAGAGTTATCTTTTCACTCAACTAATTCTAATTAAGAGCTCAATTTCTATTGGTTAAACCACACAAAACTGTCAATTCTGTTCATTTTTTGACATATCAAACCAAATCTCATATGGTTCAACTTAATAAATAAAATTCCATTTATAAATTATAGCTCTGTTTTCCAAAATACTGCATTTAGAATATATTGTAAGTTTTATATGCACTTAACTTTGTAAATCATCCAAGACAATGACAGAGTAATAATGACTTCAAAGCAAAGTCTCATGATTCAAATATATTGAGGTTAAAGTCATCTGGAAGATAACGTGCTACACATCTAAAGCAGAATAACACTGACTCAGGAATTTGCTGTATTATGAAGGACAGAATATGCTCCTACAGAGAAAAACTAAACTTTGGGTAATTCATAGACAGGTCCAAAAATTTCATAGAAATCGCTTTCAATCTCTGCCATCCTTTGTTATATTTTTATCTAGCTTATGTAATAACTGACGACATCTCAATAAAAATATCAAACATGGCATCCAAAGTGCATTAGTGTTTTGATGTTATAATACCAGTCTCTTTCCTGGGTGCACAATAGACTTTCAGGATCATGCAGCTGGCAAAGAATGAAATGCTATGAAACAGCTATTTAAGTGTGAATTGCTCTCCAAGCTGCCACTGGTAATACTGGACTTAAAAGAAATGTTCTTCATTCCAGAAAATTAACAACCTCTGGTGAGAAATATTTTTTAAGAGCCACTTAAGATGTAAGGCACTCCCCTTTAGTCCATAAAACTACCACACCTCCCAGAGCACACCAAGCTTAAGATGTACCCTTTAAAAAAAGCTGTGGTACATTTACGCAGTTGTAAAAAAAGAAAGAACTCTTACCATTCGCAAAAGCATAGATGGACCTGGAGAGCATTATACTAAGCGAAATAAGCCAGACAGAGAAAGATAAGTATCACATGATCTCACTCCTATGTGGAATCTAATGAACAAAATAAGCTGATGAACAAAATAGATCCAGAGACATGGAAGCCTGGAACAGACTGAGGAATCTCAGAGGGAAGACAGGGTTAGGGGGTGGAAGGAAGTGATTAACTGGAGAACACATATGCATATATGCATGGCCCATGGACACAGGCAATAGAGTGGTGAAGGCCTGGGGGGGCGTTGCGGAGTGGAGAGGGTTAATGGGGGGGGCAAAGGGGACATCTGTAATACTTTCAACAATAAAGATTGGGGGGGTTGCGGGGTGGAGAGGGTTAATGGGAGGGTGTGGGACAAAGGGGACATCTGTAATACTTTCAACAATAAAGATAATTTTTTTTTAAAAAAGATGTATCCTTGACCCTTTAGATAGATCCTTATAAACTTTGTAAGACTCACTGACTTCAAAATCTAGTCAAACTTTAAACCTTAAAAAAAAGAAAGTGATTTGTTTTTTCTTTCTTTACCTAATTAATCCCAGATATAGAAATATTACTAGATATAATAACTCTGGAAGTTGTCAATTTGACACTCTCCCTTTCACAGCCTACAGAATAGTTTATTGTTAAAGCAGGTCAAATTCAATTACATATTTTCAAACCTGAAGATGTGACTTAAAATAACACAATACTCTTTGAATGTCTCTGATTAACTTACCATAGAAAGAGATAAAAGTATGTATAGAGAGAATGCCCTAGATAATAATTCATTTATATTAATTTTTAAATTACGTGTAGTAGGTGTATTATCGTTTCACTTTAACCATCTTTAACTGGAAGTTATGTGGTTCTATATAACCATGAAAATTGCTGTCTTAAATGGATTAATAATGTGTCTTATTTGAATCACTTTCATAATACAACTGGGCAGCATTTTAAAAAATTTTATAACCTAGCCCTAACCGGTTTGGCTCAGTGGATAAAGCGTCGGCCTGCGGACTCAAGGGTCCCAGGTTCGATTCTGGTCAAGGGCATGTACCTTGGTTGCGGGCACATCCCC
>NW_005366834.1:5623999-5632180 GCF_000412655.1 Myotis brandtii
AAAAAAGAATTCAAAAAAAATTTTATAACCTTTTAGTGGTCACTTTGGAAGACTGTTCAATACATGTATATTAAAGAAACTCCTTCCCTTTATTAGTCTGGGCAATAGACAGAAAATGCCTCTCCTTTAGATATTGAAAATTCTAGATACTTGGTTTCCAGCTTTCTCTGGACTTGATATGTAGGCATGTGACTTAAACTTCTGGAAGCAGATAAAATCTAATTCAGAATGAAATCATTTACTTAAAAACGTCATCCCATCAGGTAGGAGAGTTCAAGGTTGAAAAGGTGAGATTTGAGCTGAGTTGTGAATAATAGGAAGTTTTTCAGTAGTAGTGAAAAACTGAGATAATATTTCAGGTATTATAACAAAAATCAAAATGGTTCAGGAGATTATGATATATCATTTGGGGTCTATAAGTTTAGTACCTATGCTTTCTTCTATGTAACTTATTGTTTCAGATCTTATATTTAGGTTGTTGATGCATTTTGAATTAATTTTTGTACATGGGGACAAACTGTAGTCTAGTATCGTTCTTTTGCATGTGTCTGTCCCATTTCCCCAGCACCATTTATTGAAGAGGCTGTGTTTTCTCCACTGTATGTTTTTGGCTACATTGTCAAAAAAATTATTTGTCCATATACATGTAGTTTCATTTCTAGGCTGTCAATTCTATTTCATTGGTCTGTGTGCCATTTGCAACAATCTGGATGGACCTTGAGAATATTATGTTAATCAAAGTAAGTCACAAAAAGCTAAGAACCATATGATTTCACTCCCATGTGGAATATAAAACTGAAACTCATAGGCACAGGCAACAGTATGGTGGTTACCACAGGGAAAAGAGGTGGGGGGTAGTAAAGGGTAAAGGGGGTAAATATATGGTGAGGGAAAATGATTTGACTTTGGGTGGTGGACACACAATACAATGTACACATCATGTATCATGGAAATGCACACTTAGAACCTATATAATCTTATTAGCCAATGTCACTAATAAATTTAATTAATTAAATTTTTTAAATAACATTTTTAAAGAGTCTCTTTTATGTAAAATCCTATCTGGGCCAGTGCTGGTGTGGTGTTCTCCTCTATAATGTCCTTAGGAAGTCTTGCTCCTTCCAGCTCACCATGCCACCATCCACAAGTTTGGTCCATTTCCTGATGGTTTAATTTGGCATCTACAACAATCCAAATAGCCAAAGGAGAAGGAAGAATGATGAAGGAAGGGAGCAAAAAGTTGCCTAGTCAACCATATGGCATTTCCTCTGAAATCCCATTAGCCATAATTCAGTCACATGGCCGCATCTAGATGCACGGAAGATTGAGAAATGTAATTTTAGTTCCTGTTGTCTATCTGCTTAGAGAATTTGTATTAGGGGAAATTATCACCCTGTTTCATTGACCCACTTTTACTTTGAAGACTTAAATGTTAGTCAACTGACTTATTTAGCCTGTATTATTTCACCATGTCTCATTTATTTCAGTTTGGTGTGGTCTGATATTGTTGCCTATGTACTAGAACCTTCTAGGTGTTTTATTATTATTATTATTATTATTATTATTATTATTAATCTTCTTGAATCCCATCCCAAATCTGTTGAATCAGAATTTCTTGGGATAGGCTTCATTTTGCATTGTTTGTGGTAAGCAAAAATGATTCTTAGAGGACCTGCCTGGCTCTTGTGTATATAATAAATAAAAAATCACCCTCAATATATCATAATAGTAAAGAAAATAAAAACTCACGTTATTTTACATCACTAAATCAGACCTGCATTGGGCCAAAACATACCTCCTACTTCCCTTGTTTCATTCCCTCTATCTCTATGAACTTCTCATTATTCTATTTTAAACTAAATCAAGCCCTAACTGGTTTGGCTCAGTGGATAGAGCGTCAGCCTGTGGACTGACAGGTTCGATTCCGGTCAAGGGCATGTACCTTGGTTGCGGGCACATCCCCAGTAGGAGGTGTGCAGGAGGCAGCTGATTGATGTTTCTCTCTCATCAATGTTTCTAACTCTCTATCCCTCTCCTTTCCTCTCTGTAAAAAATCAATAAAATATATTTTAAAAAAAACTTGAACCCAAGATATTTTCTTGTGTCTATAAGAATTACTTCTCCAAGGATTTTAGCTTTCTAGGCTTCTCTCTGCTTAGCCAGTGACCCCACTTGGCCTCTCTGTAAGGTCTAGAACACGTAGAAGCACTGACATGTGAGCCATCCTGGGGCCCCTAAAGCCCTACCAGAAACGCTGCCTGTGGTCATGTTGATATGGAGGATATTTAAGGACTTTTTCCTTAAAGCCCACTGTATCAGCTCCCAACATAAAGAAAATCACTAGGTGAAAGTCAATTGTTTATTATAAAGCAAGACTGAGTCCTACAGAGTAGACCTAAATCATCTCCTTGCAAATTTCTGATAAAATTATTCACCATGAATAATTTAATCTGAGAATAAGTAAATGTACAGAAAAAGCAGATATCCTCTGCTATCCTGCTACTAAATAACTAATTTAGTGTGTTCTTTATGTGGTCTTTTATGTTGAACTAGATCCACCTTGCTTTTCTCAAGTCCAATTGAGAAATGGCTCTAGTTTAAACAAAATTGGTACTAAATTTTACAAAACTTCTGCTCCCACTGAGTTATACTAGCTTACTGTTGATTAAGCAGTAGGAATAAAGAAAGGGTTGAAAATACATGTTTTAAATAGGTCAAGGAAGATATTTTCTTCATTTTATTCAAACCCCATGTGGTTTATTCAAAACCCTCTGTAGTCCTCTTGCTATTTTATGATTTTCAGAATAAAGCAGCAGGATTCATCTAAGACTATTTCTGTTTATTTGACTTTTAAAATTATTTTCTTCAGTGAATTGCTTCAGGGCCCCAATATTTAACTACACAACAAACTATTAAAAATAATTTTTAATAATGTTTAATAACAGTTATAAGAAAGAGCTCACTTTGATTTATAGTGCCACCTGAACTCATTATTGATATTCTACCCTCCACCCAATACAATAAGTTTCTTCTTTTATATCTAACTAGAGACCTGGTGTATGGGGGGGGTGGGGGGGGCTCTCAGCCCAATCTGTGCCCTCAGGGGATGTCTGACTGATAGCTTAGGTCTGCTCCCCCTAAGCTGTCAGTCGGACATCCTTAGCAGTGCTGCGGGGGCGGAAGAGACTCCTGACACCGCCACTGCACTCGCCAGCCGTGAGCCCAGCTTGTGACTGAGTGGCGCTCCCCCTGTGGGAGCAAACTGACTGCCAGGGGGAAGCTCCTGTGTTGAGCATCTGCCCCCTGATGGTCAGTGCGTGTTATAGCGACTGGTCATTCCACCATTCAGTCAATTTGTATATTAGCCTTTTATTATATAGGATTATCCCATGTCCAACCTTCCTATTTTCTTTGTTCCATACCATGCTTCCCTCTCATTTTGAAGAAAACAACCAAAACCCCCAAACTACCGAAAACAAAGAAGGCTTAATAATGTAGCTATAATATTGTTATAATTAGCTAGTTATTAAAAATAAGAAAGGGAAGGCCAGATATTATAGACATGTCATTTGGGCAACTTCACCAAGAAGCTGAAATTTCACACTTCCCAGGGAACCACATAAGGAAGATAGAAGGAAGCCCAGTAAATTTGGGGTGACATAGGAAAGGTACTTGCCTGTCAATCACACCTGGGGGAAGAGATGGTTAGCTAGAATGGGTGTGGCCACTGCAAGTGCATGAACATCTGGGAATACATAGTTCCTTAAACAAAGGAGTTTGCTCTTTTGGGACCCTTCTTGCTATATGCCCCTGGCTTGCTCTTGGCTTCCTGGTGTTTGACCATAAGGCCCAAGGTCATGTGGACCCCACACACAATGGACTAATGGACTGCAGCTAGCCTGATGCTATATTATACTATGGAAATATAGAACAGAAACCCTGGACACTGGCTCTGATTTTAACTCTACTAAAACCCCAGTTACACTTCTTCTATGGCCAGAATAAGAAAAATGAGACTTTGGAAACTCAGGAGTGTAATTCCACGGAAATAAAGCTTCCTACTATATCTCATCCTCCCATGGGGGCTCTGGAAATGCTAATTCCAGGGGAACCCCAAGAAACCCACCCCCAGCAGCAAAAAGGGGAGATGCACCTCTCTCCTGCCCTGGAACAGCTGGAGGTTGTAGTAAGGCAATAAAAATTGAATAATTACAAAATGGACTATGCAACAGAAAAGGATTCCAAGATTCTTTGGAAAAACTATTTAAAGTCTGAGGTCCAATAAATTTGGAAAGCATAATACGCTGTAGCTTATTATCGGAGACATAGGTTGGCATTGTCTGAGGAGAAGTGATGCATTATCCGGTAGTTCAGAATTAAGACTTCCACTTTGGTCTGCTTTGGCTCACACAACTTCTTTAGCAGTTAATCCCTATAAACTCAGGAAAATTGTATAACCTTGCTAGGTCTAAATATCTTCAGCCCTAAAATGGGGTTACTAATAATAATACCCACCTCATAAGATGATCCTATGCAGATTTTATCATAGTGGCCTGGCACAGAGCAAGCACTCAATAATGTGAGCTACGGTTTTCAACCTGTGGGTCGCGACCCCTTTGGCAGTAGAAGGACCCTTTCATGGGGGTCGCCTAAGACCATCCTGCATATCAGATATTTACATTATGATTCATAACAGTAGCAACATTACAGTTATGAAATAGCAACGAAAATAATTTTATGGTTGGGTCACAACATGAGGAACTGTATTTAAAGGGCCAGAAGGTTGAGAACCACTGCATTAAAAGCATGGAGAAATCTCACAATTTAAGAAAAAAGTCTTTGCTTAACCTAATATTTACCAAATTTACATTCTCTTTTTATTTCTCACAGTTCATCTAATAGCAACTTTAGAATAAAATAGATTAACCTAACCTCTGCACATTTTGGAACGTCATTTAATATAATTTGCAAAATATATTTTCCCAAAAGAAAATAATTTCAATCCTTCACTCTTACCAGTTCTAGAAGGTTTGTATATATTCTCCTCTAAATATCATGTATTAGAAGTATGTTGTTGTCAGGAGAAAAACATCCCATTTATATCTTCTAATCTATATTTGGCACTTGCACATCCACACTATCTAGACAACAGCATATGCAAACTTGATTGAATCTCAGATATTTTTTTCTCTTTCCTTTTTTAAATCAAATGTCACATAGTTGAGTTATAAATTTTTACTAACGCAGCATGCATCTTCAGAAATACATATTTCCTTATCTAAAAAAAAATTAGTTCTTAATTAGTGTTAGTATGCTTCCAAAAAGTTAACTTACAACATTTAAAGGTTATTTCTCATTGCCACAAAACTGGTACATGCAAATTATTTATTTTGTTTTGGCTGTTTGTTTGTTTTAAAACCTCTAGACTTCTTGAAAAAGTCTTTAAAATGCTTCCCGTTTTTAATTAAGGCAATCCCGAGAATATTTCCTTGGCTTTCGTAGTGCCCTTATAGTTTAGATTTAATTCTTCCTCCTCACCCCACATTAAAACCCAGAACAGCAGCCCCCGCGCTGCAGGCGGAGTGCAGTTTGGGACTCTCCCACAAAGGACAGGGGGAGCTCTGCCATTTTCCTGAGCTGCAGCAAACGGGCTGGATGGCCAGACCTGTGCTCCCTCCAGTCTGAGCAAAGGCACAGCATAGGATTGTGCGAGCCGCACGCTTTCCAAAGCAAAGAACAGGGTTTCATTGGAGTGCCCTCAAGCCACAGGCTCTAAGCACATGCGGGAGGATGTGGACCAGCAGCCTCATGGATCACGTGGAGACTAGAACTGAGAGCTGCTTGGAACTCAAGGCAGCTCCAGGGGTCTCGGCATCAAGCCCCTGGGGCCTGCTCTCTGGGGTTCTGCCATCAGCTTTATTCTCTGGGCGTTTTACTCCTCCTCTGCCCCCGGATGCTTGCACACCCTTCACTGCATGCATCCTAGCGGTTCAGTCCTGACTCTTCAGGCTCCTTTAGAAGTTTCTGCTCCCGCTTCTAACTACCTCATTCTCCTGACATTTCCCCATTGAAGTTATACAAGTGCACGCGTGCACATACACACACTCACACACATACACAGGGAGAGAGAGAGAGAGAGAGACAGGCAATGACTATGTTTGACCCTCCCCCACCGGATCTTTTCCCATCCAACCATCCAGCCAAGTCACAAGTTGTCCTTGAGTTCCAAATCCTGTCCTGGGCGAGAAGGGGGCCCAGCATGATGGGTAAGGGCGCGAGCTCCAAATGTTAGTAGAAATCCTGGCCTCAGTTTCTACATTTGAAAAACAGGGATAATAATAGTTCTTACCCGATAGGGTGGTTGTGAGAATGAAACAGGCCCTCACATGCAAAGTCTCGAGAACAGTATCAGGCAATAGCTAGTAGTACTATTATTATTATTATTTGCAGCGAACAGTTGCAACAGCAGTTGTTGACAACAGCAGAATTAGAAATTTCTTTAGCTACAGCAACCAAGTGGGTGAGTATACCCCATGTGTTCTAAAATACATGAATTCACCTGATTTTACTTAACTTATTCACAGAACATAAATCATGTTTTCACAGACATTTTGAAGAAGAAAATATCTATATATCCACAAATGCCCAATTGGCAGAAGGATAGAATATTACTTTAAATATTTTATTCCATTTAAACAAACAGCATTAATTTTTTATATACTTTTCAGTCCTTATTATACAAAGGTGTATGTAGGAAGATTATGTGTATTAAGGTCATACACACATATTTGTGTGAGTGTAACAGTGGGAAATTGTAACCCACCCCACCATTATGTAGCTTGTAGATAAAGAGCATGTTTGCGTTAGAATCCTAGGAACTCACTTCAGAAGATGCAGACTCTGACCTTCTGTCACCCCAGTTCTAGGAGATTCGCTGACCTTCAGCTATAGAGGCAGGATGACACAGAACCATGATGACGGTCCCCAGACCATTACTTGACAGTTTAGCAATCCTTGTAAGAATAGACTGTGCTGGGCTGCACATAAAGAACTTTTCATCCTTTCCCCTTGATTTCGTTGTTCTGCTTTCCTCTCCTTCCTTATAAAAACCTTTTTATTACTGTAGCTTAGTCTCTACACTACATAGTACAAAACAACACATAAAATTGAAAATAGCAAGAAGTCTGGCAAGCAGAATATGGGATAACTGGTTCCATACAAGACTTAAAATATAACTATTTCCTTGTAATCAGGTAATCTATATATATAAAAGTCTATATCTATAAAAGCCTAAGCCATTGTTATGACCAAATAACCAGAACAACCGGTCAACCAGTCAACCAGTCGCTATGATGCGTACTTATCACCAGGGGGCAGACGCTCAATGCAGTAGCTGCCCCCTGGTGGTCAGTGTGCTCCCACAGCCAATCTCCATGGTCCCTTCCCCTGGCCGGCCAACTTCCTGTAGTCCCTCGCCCCCACCGGCCAGCCCCCTGATAGGCCTCAATCACTGGCCAGTCTGAGGGACCCCACCCATGCAGGAATTCATGCATTTGGCCTCTAGTAGATCATAAATGTCTAGACCATGTTTCTTAAAAACCAATCATATGTTACAAGTCTTATCAATGTTAAGAATTATTCACATGTAAAAATACTCAGGTTGAATATATTCAAATTTAGCAGGAATATATTGAGAAAACTTAGCAAAATGAAACTTTTATTCTCATGTAATGGGTTTCACTGCTGCAAAATTCAAGGCAGATCCATATGTGAGCACCATTAAATGCTGCATAATAGTGATATAATTGACTAAGTGAAATTCCTTATTTTCTCCCTGGGCCACAGTCACAGGAGATAGGGGGAGAAAGGGTCAAACTCTCATAGTGAGTATAGTCATAGCAAACTTTTTCAATAAAATTTTGAATAATTTGCAAGTCCCTAAACTAATTTTATGTTAATACTAGAGGCCTGGTGCACGAAATTCGTGCATGGGGGGTGGTGGAGGTTTCTCAGCCCGGCCTGCACCCACTCACAATCTGGGACCCCTTGAAGGATGTCCGACTACCAGTATAGGTCCTATCCTGCAGGGCCTAAACTGGCAATTGGACAACCCTCTCGCAATCCGGGACTGCTGGCTCCTAACTGTTCACCTGCCTGCCTGCCTGATTGCCCCTAACCACT
>NW_005366834.1:5632632-5634340 GCF_000412655.1 Myotis brandtii
ACTCTGCCTGCCTGCCTGATTGCCCCTAACCACTTGCCTGCCTGCCTGATCATCCCTAACTGCTCGCCTATCTGGCTGGCTGCCTGATCACTCCTAACCGCCTCAGCCACTGCCACCACAAATTTATCCGGAAGGTTGTCCGGAAGGATGTCTGGAATGACGTCCAGAAGGTCATTCAGTTGTCCGGTTTAATTAGCATATTATACTTTTATTATTATAGATGACTGGCAAAAAGATACACCATAGAAATTGTAAGAATCTTTTCTTAGTCTTTTCAGACATACTCATATTGCCTATATGTTGAGATTCACTCTGTTTTAAAGCCACTCATTTTAATTAGCATATTATACTTTCATTATTATAGATGACTGGCAAAAAGGTACACCATAGAAAGTGTAAGAATATTTTCTTAGTCTTTTTTCTTAGTTTTACCATATATGTGGGAAAACTAGACATACTCATATTGCTTATATGTTGAGATTCACTCTGTTTTAAAGCCACTCATTTGCAGGAAATGTATTATGATAAAATTAGAAAGACATCTAAACAACTCAACAGGACCTCCCAGAAGTCTAACATTCTAATACATTCAGTTAAACAATTAGTTTCATTTCGTAAAATACATAGAGACTATTCAATATTTGCCAATGTATCATTTTAGATGCATCATCAAACATGTATAACTGACAACTCCATGGAATGCTTTAAATCTTACAATTTACATAAGGGATAAACAGAATGTGTGTGGAGAGCGGATATAATAAATGTCAGCTCTTACGGACTGAGCTTACCTAAAGTATAGAAAATAAGAAATGGTTGGTTTCATATCCTAGTTTCAACTTTTCTCACTGGGGCTTTTAATTATAATGTAAGCCATTAAAATATTAAATTAAGGATGTTAAGGAATGCATCTGCATAAAATTAAAAGTAAGGTATGATAATGCGTGCTTCTGTTTATTAGTGGTACAATGAATATATGTGTGTAGCTCACATAAAATTGGGCATAAATTGCTTAAATAGTAATGCTGTTGAGCTATCAGAGTGTCATTCCAAGTGTCATCATGCCAATGTTTCTGCTCACTTTGACAGGGGTTGCTGTCTTGTCCTAACTACCAAAGAATTAACAAAACAAAACTGTCCCATTGCACAGCTTGGTATGTACCTAAAATGTGCCTAAGGGAGAGACAGAAAGCTGCCAATCCAAAAAACAGGAGAGATATAAGCTATTTCTGGGTTTTAAGTCTTTAGGAGTAGGTTATTAAGTAACACTTTGGAGAATTTTCTTGGGATTTTTTTTAAAACTCGATATTTATAAAAATGTTGTTAAAAGAATAAAAAAGACAACAGCTCCAAATTGAGTCACTGATGCTAAACCTAAGGTCACCAAACCAAGACTTAATAACAGTTTCTCTTCCAGAAATACAATCTTAAACCAGTTAATCAGGAATCTCCTGATCAGCAGTACTTAGGTCATCTGCCTGATAGGCCTAGCCATTCCCTAAAGGAGAAAATGGAAGAACATATTTGCCCTGTGATACCCAATAAAGGTCTAATCTCCAAAATTTACATGGAACTCATACATCTTAACAAAAGAAAGATAAACGATCCAATCAAAAAATGTGCAAAGGACCTAAATAGACACTTTTTGAAAGTGGACATACAGAAGGCCAAGAGACATATGAAAACATGCTCAAAGTCACTAATCATC
>NW_005366834.1:5634669-5736431 GCF_000412655.1 Myotis brandtii
CAGTGGTACATCTACACAATGGAATACTACATTGCTGTAAAAAAGAAAGAACTCTTACCATCGCAACAGCATGGATGGACCTGGAGAGCATTATGCTAAGAAAAATAAACCAGTCGGAGAAAGATAAGTATCACATAATCTCCCTCATTTATGGAATACAATGAACAACATAAACTGATGAACAAAAATAGATCCAGAGACAGAGATGCATTGAACAGACTGTCAAACTTCAGTGGGAAGGCAGGGGAGGAGGAAAGTGGGTAAGAGATCAACCAAAGGATTTCTATGCATGCATTTAAGCATAACCAATGGACACAGACACTAGGGGGTGGTGAGGGCATGTGCTGGGGTTTGGGGGTGGCCAGGGATAGGTCAATTGGGGGAAAAAGGAGACATATGTAATATTTTAAACAATAAAGAAGTTTTTTTAAAAAGAAAGAAAAAGTAACCTTGCAAAAACCAAGCTGCTTTGTTGCCTAGTATAACTTCCTTGTTCCTGTTCCCTTTGGGCTATTAAAGTCATTTTGTGCAGTTCCTCAGAGCTCCTTTCTATCTTCTAGATTTTGGATTCTGCCAATCTAGAAGACAGAATAAATTGAATTGATTTTAGCTCAATTAAATTCTTAAAATTTTCAGTAAACTAAAGTTAATCTGTTCATGGCTCATATTTGACAACTGCAAAAAAATATCTAAAAATTGGTGTAAGAGCCTTAGTAAGAGGCCTGTATTCTCCTCTCAAGCATGTTAGATTTGGGGCTGGAGGGGTGGGGGTCGGGGCACAGGACACCAAAAAAACCCTTTTATCTCAACTGGGAGCCAGAGCTAATTGCTTTATAGTTTGTGCACTCTGTGAAAGATAATCAAAAGAACAAAAGACATATCGTTCAAATGAAAGGGAGACCAGAAAGTAAAAACCGTTTCTAGAGGGTGGGACAAAAATTATTGAGCTCTTAGTTTACAGAGAATTGTGAGAAGAAAGAGCTTAAAGGCGTTCCCAGAGGTCCACTGCATGAGGAAGGCACTTACTTCTTTGCTCTTCCCCCTGCCCTCATTCAAATTCTGTCCCTGGATTTGAGATTCACAATCTAGAGGTTGGATTCTCCAACCACAATCTGGAGGTCATCCCTTGTCCTCTTCCACCATCTGTTTGCAGGACTCTAACTCTTCATCTGCTGAAGGTTAAATCATGAACTGACATGTGTACCACCGGTATTTATTCACTAAAAATGAAGCATGCCTTGCTCTTGTACAGCAACACGGAAACCTCGCCTCTCAGATATCTGCCTCTATTCTGAGGGTTAGGGATGCAGTAAAGACTATAGATTCTGGAACCAGAGAATCTTTGGTCGACTAGATCTACCAATTACTGTCGGTGTGATCTTGCCTTCTTAACTTCTTAACTTCTCTGTGTCTCAGCTTCCTCATCTGTAAAATGGGTTATAGAATTGTACCCATCTCATAATATTTAGTAAGAATTAAATTGATGAATTGAAGGGCAATACTTAGAGGGGTGCCTGACACATTGCCAGCACTGGTTATTGTTATTGCATTAACTCTCTTTAATAGGTTCCCCTTATTCCAAAAAACATACTCCTGCTGGACCTCACATTCTTAGCTCCTTCTTATTTTTCAATCAATTATTTTCCTCCAACTGTTGCAGATTTCCCTCATTCCTCAATTTCTCTGTGAATCTGTCTTTCCATTTTTGTATACTCCCAGAAAAAATAGTCACAATTTCAAAAGACCAAGAACACACAGAAGAAATGAGAACTCTAATTTCCACCTCAAGGAGATCCGTGTCATTCTCTCATAGCTATCTTGTAACAGAACTCATATAATCATTTTTTCTTGCCTTACCTCCGTTCTCACTTTCTGTCCAAACCAGTATTGCTAGAAAAGGAAGGCAGGCAATTAGCAGATAAGCATTTATCTCACCTTGTCACTTCCTTCTAACCCCTAGAGGCTCCCTGGACCCAGCTGGCTCTATGTTCTAATGGCAAAAGATTGCAACAGAGATTGAAAGTGATCATTGAAGTGGGCAGAATTAATAAACACATTGGAAGAGTACGTGAGGACAAGGATTGTCCAGGACACACCAAGGTACGTAATCATTCAAGGTACAGTGGGATAGCCCTAGCTGGTTTGGCTCAGTGGATAGAGAGTTGGCCTGCCGACTGAAGGGTCCCGAGTTTGATTCCAGTCAAGGACACATATCCGGGATGTGGGCTCGATCCCCACTAGGGAGCGTGCAGGAGGCAGCCAATCAATGATTCTCTCTCATCATTGATGTTTCTATCTCTCTCTTCCTCTCCTTTCCTCTCTGAAATCTATAAAAATAAAAAGTTTTTAAAGGTACAGTAAGATATATGGAGATGGTTTTCAGTGACTTCTTTGTATGCCTAATTGCTAGTCATCCAAAGGGAGTGTGACTTCTAGTAATACTCCTACTGCTCACTGTGCCAACTCACCCAGAATCATGACCTGAAAGTGCAGGGCTGGAAGTCATAATGCATTATGACAGAGCTAATTCCGTGCTTTTAATTTTGTAGTCTCTTTTCTTCATAAGTGGCCTCAAAGTTCTCTCAGCTTCAGGTTTTACTAAACCTGGAACTGTCCTTAAGTGTGGCCTAGTTATTTTGAGTTCAGTCTTAATTCCAAATCCAACTCTGTAGTGTATTGCCTGCAAAAGCCTGGGCAAAGTAATTTATCTAAGATTCAATTTTCTATCTGCAAAATGAGAGTTGAATTAACTCATTTTGAATTACCTCAACATGGGGTTTTTACGTGGATTAAAGATTTTTTAAATGCCCAGATAATGCCTTGAAATATCAGGCAACTTAAAAATTGGAGTTTAACTATGTATTGCTAAGCAAAGACAATACTCATACATGTGGTGACTGATTCCAAGCTTGTGTCTTTTCACTAGTTTGTCTGCCTGCTGCTGAAAAGGCCATATCAGAAATGAGAAGAGAGGTAAGATATCTACAGACTAGTTAAACCATCAACTATTATATTGCACCCTTGATACTTTTTAGGTTTTCCCGCTACGCCATGATTTCTACAAAAGTCTAAAAAGAACCATCCATATTCCTGTGCACTAAGTTCAATCATTTCTGCTCACAGCTAGACTAAGTGAGTGATATTATCAGAAAAATACTTTAACAGCAGTTCTCAACCTGTGGGTCACGACCTCTTTGGCAGTCGAACGACCCTTTCACAGGGGTCGCCTAAGACCATCCTGCATATCAGATATTTACATTACGATTCATAACAGTAGCAACATTACAGTTATGAAGTAGCAACGAAAATAATTTTATGGTTGGGTCACAACATGAGGAACTGTATTTAAAGGGCCAGAAGGTTGAGAACCACTGCTTTAGAGTCCCACCTAATGCAGAGCCAGGAAAAACCTATTGTCCTGGAAATGAAAAAGTGTCATCTGTTCCAACTAATATTCTAAGAATATTGTTCTACTGTAGTTAGTCTAAGAGGAAATGCCTTTTATTAATAAAATTGGCTATAGAAATAGATTTGCTCATTCATTTTCCCTAGCTGAGATGAGGTCAAAGCTGGAAAGATTTAGAAAAATATTTCTTATACTTTTGTGCCATTTATTGTGTCTTCAGTGTTTGTGATTTTCCATAACAAACAAGCAAACAAAAAACCCTACCATTTGTAGACATCTGTCAATCTATTAAAGGCTTTGAAATTCCAACTATAAAATAAATCATCTGTTGGCTTTTAGAAATTTGGTTACATGTAGAATGTTTGTTTATTACCCCTTTTAACAGGACCAATTTGAATTTTAGCAATTATGTAAGAATATGCATGCTGGAACCTAGAAGACAGCTAGTTCAAAATATTTGTTGAATGAATGAATAATTTAATGACTAGCTGGATAAATAAATGAAGTAAATTATTTCAGATATACTTCCCATAAAATGGAATAAAATGAAAATGTAATTCAAACTGCTCCATGAAATATTTGATTCAGATGTGCTTTTCTGCTTCCATTTTACATAATATTTTAGACCTATTTTTACTCTAAAAGGAAATTATGCAAATCACACTTAATCACTCTAGAAAACAGTTCTGAATGAAGCATTTTCAGTTATTCACAATTTGTTTGTTAGCTTCAGTTATTAAACCAGTTTTCATGCTCATTTCATCTTGCTAATCTATTCATTCATTTGCAATTTTTGAGGCTTTTATAGTAATTATAGGGGAGAAAATATTTATATTTAAATACTCATAGATAAAATAATTCCTTACTGCTGCCCATATTTGTCTCAAAACCAGACATACAGATAAAACCTCTCTGGATAATTTAAACTTGTATCATTTCAGGCACACACAAATATCTAATTCAAAGAGGTTTTAGTAAAAAAAAATTATACTAATAATTAGGCCTTTATTTTGTTAAACTTATTAATCCTTAGCACCTCGATTCCTATATTATGATTGTCCTATACTTTATGCAAGTTGAGTATTCCCATAATCTTTATAGAGAAAATAAAAATAAATCATTTTTACTGTTGGTAAGTAATGTTCCTAAGTAGTCTAATGCAAATTTACTATTTCTTTCCCATCACCATCCTCCCACATCAGCACACACACACACACAAACACACATGCTCACTTAGGCTAAGAAACTCCCTGTTCATGTACAGTCCTTTGCTTTTATTTAGTGTTTTCAGTGTCATATTTAAGAAATATTGTTGTACTCAACTTTTTATCTCAAGGTCATTTTGAACATTCAGATGTATTAATTCAGCTAGGATTGTCTTTACTGTATAGTATGAGACTTTAATGTGTAGAAGTCAAAGTTCATTTTTATCCATATGGTTATCCAACTGACAAATCATTTATTTAAAAAATTATCCTTTGAGGTACCACCACTTAAATAAATGAAGTATTAAAATGTTCAAGGGTTGTAAAGAAATCAATTCTGTAAAAATTCCATCTTATTGATTAGAGCAATCTGAATAAATATTCCAGCAGGTTGTTTGTAGAAATTGGCAATCTAAACCTAAAATTTGTATGAACTGAAAAGAGCCAAAATAGTCTAGGCAATCTTAAAAAAGAAAAGACAATTTTAAAAAACTGACACTTCAACATAGAAAGACCCATAAAATATTTATATAATAAATGCAGGATGGTATTGCTGAAATGACAAATAGTCCATTAGGACCAAATAGAGAGTACGGAAACAAACACATACATACATGATTGTTCGATTTATGACAAAGATGACACTACAATGCAATGGAGAACCTCCTGAATTTTTTACCAAACCACTTACCCTGCCCTAAATCAATTCCAGATGAATTGTAGATCTAAGTGTGAAAGGTTAAAACAATATATCTTTTAGAAAAAAACAGGGTGGTTTTTTTAAGTAATGTTAAAGATTTCTTAAATAGAAATTTTTAAAGTGACAGCCATAAATAAAAAGACCACATTATGAAAGTAAAAAGGCAGTATTTCTAGTGGAAAGAAACATTAATAAAACATATATCAGAAAGAAAATGAGATGATAAAAATAATAACCTACAAAACAATAAGACAAAGGCAATTGAGTCAATAGAAAAAATATTTCACAGACTTCAAAACAAAACCTGACTGGCCAACACACATATGAAAAATTCCTTTATTTTATTAGTGATCAGGAAAGTTAAAATTAAAGCTACAATAAGATACACTGCATATCCATTCAAATGGCTAATATTAAAGTATAGTCAAAATCACATTTTGACAAGATGTGAAGCAATTGTATCCTTGTACTCCACTAATGAGAGTGCAAATTTGTCCAATCTCTTTGGAAAACAATTCAGCAATATCTGTTAAAGCCAATCCATTAGACATGTACCTAACAGATATGTAAATATGTTCACCAGAAGACATGTACTAGAATGTCCATTGCATTCCAAAACTGGAAATAGCAACAGCCATCTACAGAAGAATGATTAAATAAATTGTGATATACTCACATCTATACAGCAATAAAAATGAACAAATTACAACTAATCACAAAAACATGGATAAATCTAACCAATGTAGCACTGAGTGAACAAAAAACTAAACATAATACGGTAAATATGTACCGTATGGCTCCATTTATACAAAGCTCAAAATTTGGCAAATCTATGTTGCTAGAAGATAGCGTATTGGCTAACTTTGGGGTTAATAGTGACAGGAATGGGGATCCAGGAGAGCTTATGGAGTAATAGTAATATTTTATGTTGTTCATGGTGCTGGTCACACAGGTTGTTCATTTTATAAAATTAACTGAACTGTACACTTATGATATGTATACTTTTCTGTAAACATTTTACACTATTAAAATCTCACTATAAAAAAATGAGTACAACCTACTTAGATTCTTATGTTGGCTTCCATGGTATTTATTTTAGCATCAGTATGAAATCTTGAAGAAGCTGTCACCATTGTAGGCCAGAGTACCAGATTTGAGAATTCAGGAGCATTCTCCCGAATGTAGGTGCCAGTGTGCAAAGCCCTGGGTGCTTGCTGCCTCGCTCAGGCTCCCTTCATCCTAGACTCTAGGCATTCCAGCTTGTTGACATTTGACATGACTGTCATCTCAATCACAAACTAATGTTTTATTAAATTTTTAGATTCCAGAGCTTAAACAATGGGCATTGATATAATTTAACAACAAATCCTGTTTTGTTCCCCATTGAAATCTAACTACTTAGCCAGATTTGTGGTAAAGGAGAAACTTCACAACAACAATAAAACAAAACAAACAAATGCATGTAGTACTTCCCAGGTGCTAATTTCAGTGGGGGATATTATGAAGGCATTGATTACACAGTGAACAGCCTAATTTTTATTTGACCAAAGCATAAAGTACCCATCTCCTTTAAGAAAGGTTCTGTGTTCGGTCAGATGGAGCCAGCACTCTCCAGATGGGTTTTGGCGAGGCAGCATGTTAGCAGCATGGAACCAGCCTCGCCGTGCTGTGAACATATTCCTAGCAGCCTCATGCAAGTCCCCGGACTGCTGGGCCAACAGCTGCTCACTATCAATGACACTCCTGTTATTATGGAGCACTCTTTTCCTGGTCTCCACACAACCCTTTTATAGAATGGGGCTCTATTGCCACAAGGACTCATCGCCAGTAAGGGATTGATTGAACTCACAACTACTGAACGTAAATAACACTAGTTAAATGGACACATCATATATGCAATAATATTAATCCTGGATATCAATTTAGTAGCAATAGCTCAATTACATATAAATCAAATCATGGCCAATATGCCTGAACAATGTGAATTGACCAGAAAACTCATTTTAAACCTGTTAAAAGATAAATATATGTGTTAAGATGCTTATAAGAACACAAAATCTTAATTTTTAAAGCATATTTCATCGCACGCTTTCTGTAACTCTGAAGATGATTTAAGTTGTATCCCTAAATATTTGATGATACCTTCCTCAGTAAGTCATGAGAAAATAGGAGGTTTTGTAAATTTAGTTGGAGATTAAATGTAATTCTAGAAATGGAAAGATCATAGAACTGGAAATCAGGAGACATTGATACCCATGTGTGTCTATGATTACCTGGATGACTTTAGGCAAGTCACTTCCATGTAAAATTGAGATAATTGTTGTTTTGTTACCTCAGAGTGTTGAGAGAACCCATGAAATAGGTTCTTTTATAGCTCTTTTAACAAGCTATAAAAGGTAAGGTTTTAATACATGACTGTAGCAAAGGTGATCACCTTTGAAAGTCTATATATTTCTAGGACAACTTATATATACATAAGACTAAGTCAATAGTCTCAAAATTGTTTTCAATTTTAGAACCTTTTATTAATATAGCCTGCTTTTAGCTTTTAGCTTGTAAAATCCTCATATGTTGGCTACCTCATATGAATATATTTTTATTTTTGTAATGTCTATACTTCTGAACCCTGATCAATAGCAATCTCTTACTTTTCTCAAAAGATTCCTTTTAAAAATCTGCATAATTAACGTATTTGTGTCTCAGTATCATACTTAACTTTCTTGATTCATGACCTACAAATAAATCCAAACATATATTCTTATAATCTTGCATACATTCACCAAGATTTTTTAGATGGAATTGACATTTTTGTAATGAACTTCTATGAAAGGGATCGTCACAACTCTCTCTCTTTCTCTCTTACACACACACACACACACACACACACACACACACACACACTCAGCAGTAAGAAGAAAGAAGGTGATCCTTTTCTCTTTCCCAAATACATGTCCAGTCAGCCTTGCAGGTAGCAATTCTCTCTCTCTCTCTCTCTCTCTCTCTCTCTCTCTCTCAAACTTATTGCACAAAAAGGACTATCCAGAAAATGTAATTTAATTTTTTAATTAAACCTTCATTTCTATTTAATTGCGCACTGCACCTTCTTCAGTGCTGAAACATAATAAGAAGGAAGCAATTTCAAATGTGCTTAAAAGTCTTGTACTGCTCCAAAGTAGAACTAGTTTCCATAGCAACTGGCATACCACCCTCTATTTATTCCAAATACTAAATGACAAATCAAAAGTGCAGCTGTAATATCGAGGGATTCTATTTCTCCTAACACAATACAAAGCTACATATACGTCTGCTAGCATGGCTATTGCTTGTGATAACCTAATAAATGAAAAAAGCAGGCTTTCAAAATGTAGTCTATGACTGCAATTTTCTGCAGTGTGACTACTGTCACAATAACCTTGACTTCTATTCTGTAAAATGCCCTTGGGTGAGAAAGCAAAACAGAAGGCATTATTTTCATTATGTTAGATATTTTACACTGCAAATGAGATTTGTCTTAATCTAAGAAGCAAATCAAATTCCCAATTACATCATCTAATAGCTACTGCTGGGAGATGCCATCAACAGGATTATTGATTTGGAAAACCAACATCTGCAAAATGCGAACTTGTCTATTAGGCTAAACAAAGGCTTTAAGGCTCAGCTGGTCCCTTTTTGCTGTCTTCATCATGCTTTAGGTTAAATGAGCTCAGGAGACGCAAACAGAGGCTGGTGGGAGTCCATCAAGGTAGTTAGTGGCCAGATGGGTGAACATCAATCCTACCTAGTACAAAACCTACACATCCTCACATTCACATAAAATCCTTCTCTTCGTGCCCAAACACACACACACACACACACATATATATGGACACACCTTCCTTGGTGAACAGGAGAGGTATAGTGTCTGAGAAACAAATATCTGTACCTTTCAAATATCTAATTTGTAAGTCCTCTCATGAAATGTGAATATTATAGAAAGTTAAATAGACTTTCACATAGAGATGGAGAATAGAATCTTATACCATTTTCTCTTAATAGCTGATGTTTATAGTTAGAAATACTAGCATCTTTATTCATCATTTTATTTATAATATGCTTATAGGTTTAGGTGTAAGACACCAGCATAATTCTGATGAGATTGTGATAGGTAATTAACATAATAAAATATTGTTTATTTACCAACTGGAAAGTTAAAATTACTAATTCTCTCTCTCTCTCTCTCTCTCTCTCTCTCACACACACACACACACACACACAGGCATTTTGTTGTATTTCTCATCCTCTACAGTAAAGACTGGGGCCCTGGGGCCCCCTCCTGGAAAGCCAAGGGCCCCAGTCTGTCATTTTCTGCCTGCTCATACACTGTGAGCACAAGGTGATGCTGTGTCAGCTCTACAGAACCACGATCATTTCACCCCCTGTGTGTCTGCAAGGCTGCTCTTTATGTATATGAGCAGACTAATGAATAGAACTATTTCACCAGTGAGCTGTTAACCCCTTTATGACTTCAACATCACCATGCTTCTTTGACACTTCTACCTGCTTTTGTCACAGCAATAAACACAGAGTGCATTTTGAGATTCTTAAAAACAGCTCACCCAAAGTCCTATATATACCAAAGTAAACAGATTCCTTAGTAAACACTAGTTTGAACAAAACCTTTCTTCTTAGAAATGGCTATACTACACCAAAGCCAGCACTAGATCTATTTAAACTCGTAATTAGCAAGGCCTGACACAAAGATCTAGCACAATATCAATTACATGTTAATCAGTCTATTAACCATTAATTTATTGCTAAAATCACGTGCTAAGATTTAATCAAATAGCAACAAATAAATCAGGTTGTCTTATAATTACCTAAAAATTATATTAGAATTCAATACTTTGTAATTTTTTAAAAAATTAACCACCTACTCTCACTCAATAAAATACTGTTGTACTATTTAAATATATCAAATTTAATGAAAATAGATATAAAATTCTGGCCTTGAACATTTTACTAGAGAAAAACTGAAATTTCCCTTTGAGCTATTTATTTTTAAATAAATAAATGTAAACAAAATTGTATGGTAATGTAAACAAGATTGGCATACTTAATTAGCATAATGAAGGAGGTTTTCAATTAATAAGTGAAGCCAATTTTGGATGCAAAGGATCAATGCTTAGCAGGGCTTCCTTTTAGAGCCATTAAGCTGAGGTTTTTTGAGTCAGAGAAAACTGATTTCAATTCTTGCTCTGGCTCAGAGACTTGGTTTGCTTGAGCAAGATATTTAACTTCTCATCAGTGGTCCCCTCCTCTGTGATACGGGGGAAGCAATATCTGTCTTGCAGTGTTACTGTGAGGAGTAAGTGAAGAAATATAAATAACTAATCTCTATAGTGCTAATGAGAAAAGTCTAAAATCAATTATCTAGGATTCCACTATCAGAAATTAAAAAGTGTCGATCAAATAAAACCCTAAGTAAGCAGAGAAAAAGACTAACAAAGATAAGAGCAAAAGATCAGTGAATTAGAAAGTGATCAAATGAGAAAAATTAATGAAATTTAAAGTTGCCTCTTTGAAAAGATCAATAAAATTTGTAAATCTCTAGTTATCTGCTAATAAAAAAGATTCTAATTAGCAATATGAGGAATAAAAGAGGGGACATCATTATGGACCATCACTATGCAAGGCAATTGACATTTGTTAATAATGAAATGAGAAACCACTTTAAATCTCATTTTCATTTGTAGCAATCAGCATTTTGTGCCTTGGTGCTAAAGAAAGTTGAAGCATTAACTAAATTGTAAGTGTGGTTTTAATATAAATGTAAATCTATTCATTAGTCAAGATAAAATATAATAATAATAATAATAATAACAATAATAATAATAATAGCAGATATTTTATAGCAATACCATCTACCAGACAATGTTCTGGGGGCTTCAAGCATATTATCCCATCTGCCTTTCATAATAATCTTAGAAACTAGGTTCCATAATCATCCCTTTTGCAGATGACGATATGAGCATTTAAGTGGCTTGCCAAGACCACACAGTTAGCAAGTGTCACCACAGTAGCTTTGAAACCAGGATTCAAACTCAGCTGGTCTTGCTCTACAAGCTGCTTCAAACCACCACATTAAGTTGTCTTTTAAAGCCCATATGCTTTGAAAATTGACATCTAATTTATAAATCAAGTTGGTCATTAGAATGCAATATACGTGGATTAATGTTGTAATAGCTGTTATCACTTGTACTGACAAGCATTTTCAGCTTCAGTAATCAACTTTGATTTTGAAGAATTTCACTATATATTTACATTGATTTTAAAATATACCTTCTGTTAGGAAAAATGAAATGGTATTATTCTTTATGTTTTGCATTGTAGCATAGCCATACAGTAAATCTGGATAGCCATACTGTGATCTTTTATTGTAAGTAATAATGTGTACATTTGAAACTACTATAATGGCTATATAGGTTCATTTATAGCTTTTAGTCATCATGAGATTAATGTATTTTTTATTTGTTCTCCAAGAGCCAAATTATTTAATTTCCTTTATATAGTTTGGATAATGGCCATATCCTTGAATTGATGATATATATTTTTAAGATAATATAGCTGTCTTACAGCTGCAAACCCCATTATATGCAACTAGAGGCCCGGTGCACGAAATTCGTGAAGGGGGGTACTTCAGCCCAGCCTGCACCCTCTCACAATCCAGGACCACTGGCTCCTAACCACTGGCCTGCCTGCCTGCCTCATCGCCCCTAACCCTCGCCTGCCTGCCTGATCACCCCTAACTGCTCGCCTGCCTGCCTGATCACCCCTAACTGCTCACCTGCCTGCCTGATTGCCCCTAACCGCCTCTGCCTCGGCCCCTGCTGCCATGACTTCATCCAGAAGAACGTCCGGATCGACGTCTGGAAGGTCATTTGGCTGTTTGGTATAATTAGCATATTATGCTTTTATTATTATAGACTTCATCCGGAAGAACGTCCGGATCGACGTCTGGAAGGTAGTTTGGCTGTCTGGTCTAATTAGCATATTATGATTTTATTATTATAGATGAGCACAACTTTGGGCAATAGCTGACTTCCTAGGGCTGAGTATACTCTTACAGTAGAAGCTAAAAAATTCCTGCCCCTTGTCAAAATTGTTTCATATGTTAAATATCTAGTTATATGATGGTAATATAGTATGTAACTAAGAAATATTTTCTGGTTCCTAAATGAATATGCTTCAAGTTTCAATAAAAGACTTCAAGGAGTTCTGCTTTAAGTTTTATTATCTGAAATATGAGATATAATATTTTGAGGATTTCCTTGTGTCTGAGACATCATAAAGATCAAGTCTTTACTACTAGTATGACTCCAGTATTTTAAAGAGCTTGAATGTAGAGATCATTTGGAATTGGTCCCCAAATTCCATTTCAGTTCATTAAGTTCATTAATTGAAGGTACATGTATGTAATTTATTCAAAAAGTAAGAAAATTACAAAATGTTTAAAAATACTCATACAATCTAAAATCTTCAAAATTGTGGTACTCTAATTTATAAAACTATAGAAATTGAAAGAAGAAGATAGAAGAGACTTTTTAGATTTTCTCAGATAGACCAGGGTCTGGAAATGAAGGCTATATTTGGGTGTATAATTCTAACAGATAGATAGTGTCCCATTTTCAAATGGAAACAACATACTACACACATATGTACTTTTTATGTGTTTTTTAAAGAACCACTGACCTACCTGGTTCAATTCTTTTGTTGTATAGACAAGAGCACTGGTCCAGAGAAGTTAAATAAATCTGATGAACGAAAAAGAACTATAATCAAATTTGTGATTTTTTCTCAAATTCCCAGTTCCTTATGTATAATTTTAACTACAGGTTTAAATAATTTCTCATTGGTATATTTTTAATCTCTAAATATATTACTTGGACTTACACTTTCTGCAGAATTCTGCATTTTGTTATGCTTCATCCCACAAGTAGTCTTAATCATCTTCTTGTATGGTGAATGTGTGACTTCTTTAAATATTTTTACTGTGGAGAAAATGTTATAACTATATTAATTTGATGAAGCATATTCATTTAGTTTTCCCTGGATGTGATACTTTGAGAAGTGACAGGAGGAAATTTTATTTAGCACAGAATAAAATTACCAATCAGAAAAAAAAGCAACATTGAAATTCTTTGACTTCTAACAAGTTTGAGTCAATGCTGAAAATCAAAATTGTTTCCCACAGTCTCAGCCAATACCAAGAAGCTTCCTCGATAGTGTGATAAAGTAACTGTGTAATCTGGTCTCATCTTTCTATCTTATCTGCTTACATCTCAATATTGCTATAAACTTTAGTTGCAGAAAATGCTCTTGTTCTTTCAAATTTTATTCCATATCACAGTATATGAAAATTTTAAGCAGATTTTTATATATTTTTATTAATTTCAGAGAGAAAGGGAGAGGGAGAGAAAAATAGAAACATCAATGATGAAAGAGAATCATTGATAGGCTTGCCTCCTGGAGGCCCCATGTGCCCTAACCGGGAATCGAACTATGACCTCCTGGTTCACAGGTCAACACTTAACCACTGAGCCATGCCATCCAGACTGATATATTTTTTTAAGTAAGCCTAGTTAAGAATTAAATCCAGTGGAGAATTCATCATATAAGAACACTGCTCTCAAAGTAATAAGGGAGAAACTGCTTTACAAATTAGTAAGGGAGAATTTGTAATCATGGTAAGATGTGTAGAGGAGTGTTTGGGAAACATCTCCAACTCTAAATCATGGCACATGTAGCACATCAGTAACTTGAAACTGACCCCTCTCTCTTCTCAACTCCTGCACCTCCAACGTTCTCCCTTTTCCAGTCTATATTTCAGACTCTAATTGTTTGCCAAAGTACCCATAGTCTCTGGCATTTCTTACTATTGGCATCCTATTGCATCTATCACACTGCGTGTTAGCCTTTTATTTGTTTGTCATTCTTCTCGTTAGATCTAAATCATCTTAAATTCAGAGATCAAAATTGTATTTTTCCCCCCCGCAGACACCTTGGGTTACAAGAAAATGACAACCACAAAGTAGGTGCCTATTATTTAAAAACAAGGAAGTGTCATAAGACTATAGGTAAAAAATTTACCAGAATTCACAGTATGAAAAGATAACTTGGGTGAGGGGGTGGAAGAGAACAGGAGTTGGAAAATCAGAAAAAGCTTTCATAAAGGAAGTGACATTTGAGTTATGCTTCAACTTATAGGAAATCAATGGGATAAAACAATAGGAAATGCACTTAAAAGATTGGACCAAGATAAGCAATCAGGAAAATAACAAAGAATTACTCCAGTCTGGCTAGACTAGCAGGAAGAAAGCAAGAGAAAGAAAAGGTTGATATCAAACTCAGAATACCCTGGAGTTTTAAGGATTCAGATTTATTCTGAATAATAAATGAATTAATGAATTGTATTTCAGGGAAATTAGTATTTCAGAATTTTTTAAAATGTGGCATAAGAAAGAAAGTTAGAACTGTTAACAACGCCAAGCTGGAATTCAATCTCTGTCCTAAGGAAGCCAATAGCTGAATGGATTGCACATTGTCAGTGATCATGAGTCATTCTGAAAATAAGATAAAATTAAATTTGAAAGTCTTGTTTTTAATAACTTTTTGAACTTCAGTGGTAATTATACCTCTCTATGTTTTAGTTTCTTAAGTTAACAAATATTTTGCCTACATTATACGGTGTATTGTTGAGGGAATCACATGGGAAAAAAAAGAAATGTTATAAAAATTACAATTTAAAATAGTACTATTTGGTTTTTTAATACTGACTTATTGAATCACAAAGGCCCTTTGAACATATGGAGTCCAGATTATAAAATTCTAAATCAAGGACTAGTTCTTATGCAAATGTATAACATTTCATAAAAATATATAGTTAATAAACCCAGCTTGATATCACACACGGAAACAAATGATAGGGAACTCTATAGCTAACACATGTTTAAAAATATGTTTATGTCTTAAGAAGTTATCAGTTCAAACAATAATTAACTATCTATTTTAACATTAAGCCTTACTTAACTTTATTATAAAAATGCATGTTGATCTCCCCAATGAACTAAATACTTCGAAGCAATCCAGTAAAAGCATCAGAAAATAACCTGGAATGCATAACTTTAATTTGTTCTTCAATGAATTTATTTCCAATGAAAATAATGTGAATGAGACATAACCTGGAAGTGAGAGTGTCATAAATTAAAATCAAATATTTAAGAAAGCCAAATCTATTCTCCAACCAGGCATTCTTTGACTGTAGAAATCCAAACCCAGGGCCTGGAAAGTGTAGCAGAGTCTATAACACTGCTAATCTTCTGTAACCAGAAAGCATGACCATTTATTACTCCAGGGTGAGTTGTAAAACTTTCAATGCACTAGCAGCCAAGTTAAGTACAAAAATAAGAAATACCTCAAAGTAACTTTCGGAGTCCACGACCTTAAAATTAATTTTAAAGTCCCTCTTAAAGTTAATTTTAACGTATAATTTATTTGTCAGTGTAATTTGTATCTCAAATTGACAAATTATTTTACCATTAATAAAATAATCTCTAATAAATGATAAATATTATATGTGCTTAATTACAAAGCGCTCCATAGTAATTTAAATATAATTTCTATTTACTATAGCAATTTTGTTATTTTTCTTAAGCAATATTCATCTATTTGCCCACTCCATAACATGTGGTATATACTTGGTGCCAACAGCTGTGCTGGGTGGTAGTAATGCATGCCATTGCCCTGGGAAGTTTATATTCAAATGGGGAAGACTATGTACTACAAGTACAATGTTATAACAAGATATTTAATTTGGGCATTCTCAAATGCTATTAACATATTATAGCATTTTACACATTTTCTCATCCTCGGAACAGTATTCTTCAAAAGCCCTTGTTTGTCTCCTATTTTGCATACTCAAAATTGTTTTGTAGTCCTAACCAGTTTGGCTCAGTGGATAGAGCATCGGCCTGCGGACTGAACGGTCCCAGGTTCGATGTCAGTCAAGGGCATGTACCTTGGTTGCGGTCACATCCCCAGTGCGGGGTGTGCAGGAGGCAGCTGATCGATGTTTCTCTCCCATTGATGTTTCTAACTCTCCATCCCTCTCCCTTCCTCTCTGTAAAAAATCAATAAAATAGATTTTTTTAAAATTTTTTTGTAGTTTTTATTTTCTATCATCGTCACTGCCCTATGACATTAACAAAAAATAGGGAGTGAAATGGTTAAAAGGCTAATTCCAGACATGACTAAGGATGTGTTTTAAGATATTACACAGGAATTGTTGTGCATCCAGAACATTTAACAAACAAAATAATAAGCAAGCCTAAGATTATAAACTATTTTTCTATATTAATTTTTTTATATTTGAAAAAACATATTCACTCTAAAACACAGCTACATAACTGTGGAGAGGGAAAATTTATCCAAATCCATATAATATTTATTCCATAAAAAGAAATAATCCATCCTGGCCTGCTTAGCTCAGTGGTAGAATGTTGTCCCATGCACCAAAGGGTCATGAGTTTGATTCCTGATCAAGGTCCCTTCCTGGGTTGTAGGTTCGCTTCCGGACCCATGTTGGTGACATACGCAGAAGGCAACCAATGGATGTGTCTCTCTCACATTTATGTTTGTCCTCTCTCTCCCCTTTCCTGCCTCCCTTTCACTTTCTCTGGAAATCAGTGGGAAAAAAATTTGCTGGGGTAATGATTAACAAAACAAACAAACAAAAAGAAATACTCCATATAATGTCTACATACTATAAATCCTCAAGGTAGAGCTATATACAGGGTGGGGCAAAAGCAGGTTTACAGTTGTTTGTATGGAAAATAATACAATAATTAACAAATAATAATATAAGAATAAGCTCACTGTTTCGTGTATTCACAACTCTAAATCTACTTTTGCCCCACCCTGTAAAAGTATAAATTCCATTCTCTATGCTAAATATCCATAAAATATTTTCTCCCCAAATATTGCACATAATTGCCAAATTAAATGGTATTGTTATATCCCATAGTAATTAACGAGAAATGAGTAATTCCAGAATTCACTTGAACTCTTCAATTAGCATAACAATGTAAAATAATCTTAAACCACAATAGTTTAAGAAACTAAAACCACAATAATTAGAACCAAATTGTCTTCTATTTGAAAGTTTGGAAACTATATGTTGTTTTCCCATGACCTCCCAGTGTCTTAGGTTTCTTTAAACACTGGAACTCTCTTCTAACCAATTCTACATCCAAACAATTATGTAGATTTTTTTATGCATGAAGAGGCAGGTGAGAATGGAGTGTCAAGATGAAGATTATGTCTGTGATGTTGCCAAAATGAAGGGGGGGAAAAGAAGAAACAGAAACTGCTGCATTCCATTATTAATGTGGAATAATTATAATAAAGATCGGTTCTCTGTGAATAGCTTAAGGAAACCTAATCCTTTCTGTTTCCTCGGTGCCAGAGGAATCTCAGCTCATTCTCGCAGGACAGAGGCACAGAGCACAACTGTAATACTATGATTCAGCAATTAAACTGCTGGAGTTTGAATCCTGTCTAAGAACTTACCAGTTGTGTGACCATGGACAGGTTACTTAATCTTATAGTGCCCAAACTTCCTCATAGAGGAGAAGTATCGCATGATTGAGATATTATGGATGGCATCAAAAACTAGTCTGCGAAATTCTGATTTCATCCTGATTGAAAAGAGTCAACTGACAGTTTTAAGCAGTTGAGCCCAATGGCAAATAGTGCATGGAAGTATGATTGAACTGCTGGAGGTGTTCGGGGTGCAAGAAATCCAGGCAGGAGGTTACACCTAAGGGTGAGGAAGTGTGAGTTTGGATGATGATGGCTGAAATAGAAAAGGGGATTTAAAATGATAGAGACAGAGATTGGTCAAACCAATAAATCAAAGAACAATGTGACAGTGATAAAAATAGGAAGAAGAAAAATTAAATTTAGTGTGTAATAGGCTAAATTTCAGATAAAACTAGGCTATCTAAAAATCTAACTAGAGAAATTGTACTAGGCTTTATCTCAGAGATTATAATGTCTAGTTTAGATATTTGTTACTCATAAAATAAAAATTTGTCTTACTCCTGAATAAAATATATTACATTTGTATATTCGTAGTCTATGACATATTTAGTGTGTATATTCATTATAGACATATTATACATATTATAATGTATATCATGTGTGTATATATTATTTATATTTTGTTATACTTGACTAAAGCATTTTAAAAACATCAGTCATCCATTTCAATTTTGCTTGGTAAAATGAATAACCACTTTAACTGTATAGATTGGAGACTATTGTACAATAGTGTATGTTCTTTAAAAATTGGCAATGTTATTTAAAAAGTCAAGTGATTTTTTAGCTAATTCAGAATTACTTTACGCTCAATGCCTTTAAAAATTTTTCTGTCTGAAATACTAAAACAAATATTTTCTCCCCATCATTGTAAATAACTTCAATGTCTTAAAATCAGGTCTTTCATAGAGAGAGGTGATTAGCCTCAAACCACTATGGAAGCAAAAAAAGAAAAAAAAAAAAAAACTGGTAATGGACTGCTTACCAGTATACAAAAGGAGTAACTTTATTAAAAAGATTAATGGAAAATCCTATTTTTACAAATTTATAATATGTTGTTTCAAAGAAATTATTCACTGCATTTGTGAATTTTGCTTTTTCATCTCATTTCTCATAAAATGCTGTGGCTTATTCTTCTCTCGTTACATATTTTCCATCTCTTATGGGTACAAGTTGCCAAATATTTTTTTAAGAAAAACATGAATGGCAAAACCTTTCTAACTGTTTTTCATCCTGTTTTAATTTTTTAAAGCTATTTTTAAAACATGGGAATGAATGTGAGACTTTATATAGCCAAGAAATATGATAGCCACTTAAGAATATAAAACAATTTATTTTCTTTGAAATCATCAAAATCATAGTTGTTAACTACATTAACTACTGGATGTTTTATAAGGTTTAGAGAAATGGTACTATTTATTAAAGATATTATATACTAGGTAATGAAATAATATATAAGGTAATTTTATCTGTTCCCTAAAACTACTAGTAGTACAAATTCCTAGGGCCTAGATTTCTCAGTAACAATCTGTAAGAAATATATCCATATTAATAACCAATCCATTTGGGACTAAAACCATTGGCCAGAATATTGGTGCCATATACATCCCAATGCTTCTTAGATAGAATTCAGAATTTTGAAAGAATAGAATAACAAGTAGGCACTAGTTCCTCAGTTATCAGAGAAATAAGCTATCGAACCTTTTTTTATGCTGGTAAATGGAAAGTCATGTATTGAGAAAAAGCAAGAAGAATCAAAATGTCCAAGTGTCTTTATAGACTTTGAGTCCAACGTTTCAAATAAAGTCTTGCTAGGATAGTGCTTACTTTTACTCCTAATACTAACGTGTAACTTACTCTATTCCTCAAACCACTGATGCCCTCTATACACGAGTGCAGCAAATAAGGGATGCACATCAAGCTTGTCAGAGAGACATTCAGAAATTTCAACTGGTATGGAATAGGGAGAGCACGTTTCTTATTACAACTGAACATGGTGTCACTCTAGCAGAATGAAACCTGTAGCTATGGGCAAGGAGCTCAGGTCAGCATGCCAGAGGAAAGAATCTGGATGGTTTGCAAGTGAAGGAAATTCCAAAAAATAAAAACCTAAAAGAAAGAAGCTAAACCTGAGGAATTAGAGTCAAAGGGGCAAAAACAGTGCCTGGTGAGTTAGACTAGTAATGATTGATGGAAACCAGATTTTATTTGCCCACACAGCCAACATTTAGTAACTACTTTTTATCTCTCCATCAAGGAAAATAGTGGAGTCCCATGTGTGGTTGTAGACCCAGCACCAAAATGGAACATCATCCATTCTTAAAATAAGCCACTACCAAAAAGCAGAAGCATTGAGCCAGAGTTGGTCTAGAGAAGTATTTTGGAAATACACTGACCTCTTAGGAATAAGTTATAGTCTACCATTAACAAGTCATAGTCTACCATTCTAGAAACAGTGTTTTTATTTTAAAGAGCAAGGGTATCATAGAAGAGAGAAAGGTTAATGACATTAATAAATTTAGACATTATCCAACAGTTAATGGCAATTTGTTAAAGCAGATAAACATTAAATTTTGGAGTTGTTTGTTTTAATAATCTATCTTCAATATTGTGAATAGATTTAGATAAACATTAAATTTTGGAGTTGTTTTAATAATCTATCTTCAATATTGTGAATAGATTAGTTAGATCCAAGTCTACAGATAGAGAATCTGGTTAAGAGCCTATTGTAGTAAGGATAGAAGAAAAATAAACGTATGTGAGAATTTGAAAGTTGGATCAATATATGTGGGACTGAGTGAAGAAGAGAAGTAAAAGTGGGAGAGTAACATAGAATTTTATGCAGATCTCTAGCTCTTGGACTACATAGTAGGTACTGCTAGTGTCCCAGCATTCATTCTATGACTCTAGATTGAGCCATATGTTCAGCTGGCTCATGGCTAACTAGAAAACTGGCTACATTAACTGGCTTTCTTTGAAACTTACTATGGGAATGTGACCAAGTTCTGGCCCGCGGGCTATAGGCAGAAGTGGTGTGTGCAACACACTGGAAGCATCTTAAAGGAGCGGGTGTAGTCTTCTTTATTTTCCTTCTGTCTGGAGCCTGGTATCACAATGTGTTGTCGGGAACGTCACTGACTATCTGTCACAATGTTAACCAGGAGAATAACAAAAGAGTGGCAGAGAAATTAAATGAAAGAGAATTATTTCTAAAAATGTATGAACCTATCACACAAACCCAGAACTGCTGACTTCTGGCCTTTGTATATGACAGAATTAAATCTAGGATGGGTAAACCAACATCAGTTTGGGTTTTCTGTCATATTCATCATCTTAATTAATGCAGCCATCTTTATTTTATGCTGACGATGTTCATTGTTGAGAAATACCAAAAGGAGTTTCTCAGGGAAAGAAAAGAAGTTCAATTTTAATTGTGTGAGATTTAAGCCCAGCTGGTGTGGCTCAGTGGTTGAGAGTCTACCTATGAACCAAGACTTCACGGTTCAATTGCAGGTCAGGGCACATGCTGAGTTGTGGGTTCAATCCCCATTGTGGGACATGCAGGGGGCAGCCAATCAGTGATTTTCTCTCATCATTAATGTTTCTATCTCTCTCTTCCTCTCCCTTCCTCTCTGAAATCAATAAAAATACAAAATACATTCTTCTTATTCATTTGTCCAACCTCATGCAGTCTTAAAAACTCAATCCAAGAAATCTCCCTGGCCCTAATATCACAGGTTACTAGTAGGTTACTTGCTAAGATACCTCAGAACAGCCTGGGCTTACTTTTATTACTATACCTACCACAATATTTCACCTTCAGTTGACTCTTTCTTTTCACAGCTATGAACTCTGAGGCTAGGGTGTATGTCTTCTTTTTTTATTGTGCTTAATTTTCCTGAATCCAAAGTGAGCGTGAACTGTGCCATATATTCACACATAAGCAGTCTTTTTTCATTTGACTTGGTTTTACTCTACTGTATAACACAATGGAAGCTGTTAGAAATTTCATTTACGCCTTGGTGCCTTGTAAATACATCATCTTCGGCTCTGTCTATATTGGTCAGCTCATTTTTTTCCCATCCATTTATCTGCTCATCAGGAGAGAGAAAAGTAATGGAAATAACATATGCTGTTCAGAGACTGGTTAATAACTGCTTCTGCTCGACATCGCAGTAGCAGCTTTCCAATTGGAACCAAGCTGCTTATTCATTGATTGATGACCCAAATGGATATTGTTTCCTTTCCTCCCTTAGAAAGGTTTGCCACAGTTCTAAAAGGCTTTTCAAGACCTTTTCCTGAACACTTTACATAAAGTTAATCAAGGACAATGGATGAAATGTGATTTCATGTCACTACTGAATGTCCTAAACGACTCATTTCCATTTTTGTTCAATTGAGGTTATGCTGGGTGGTAGGAAATTATAACAGTATCAAATGAGCTTGATACCAGAAGACATCATGCACTATGCTATTTTTAGGCTGGCAGGAAAACACACTATTTAGTTTTTATTTAAAACCAAGAGCCCAGAAAATTTAACAAATAAGCTTTTTTTTCTCCTCACCCAAGGATATTTTTCCATTGTAGGAGAGGGAAAGTCAGAGAGAAATATCAATGTGAGAGAAACACATTGATTGGTTGCCTCCTGCACGAGCCCCAAGCAAGGCCAGGGCAGGGGAGGAGTCTGCAACCAAGGTAGCAGCTTTCTTTAACCAATGTGCCTTTGACCGGAATCGAACCGGGGACCTTTTGGTCTGCAGGCCTATGCTCTCTCCACTGAGTCAAACTGACTAGGGCAAATTAGTATTTTTGAACAAAAACCTTGCAAAGTTAGAAAAAATCTGGCCTCATAAAATTAACATGATTCATGAATCCTACTGTTCTCATAAAAACATAACTTATACAAAGATTTTTGTCCTAGAGTTCTCAGAACTTCATGAAATAATTTAATCATATTCCTAAAACAAATGTATTCTAAGTTGTTGTAGGTTTATCTAGTCCAAAAATTTGTGACTCTGCTTCATTGCTTACTTAATATGCTAGGACAGGAAACACTGGGTACATGATAACAGAATCTTTATATCCAGACTAGCAATGTTGCCTCCTCTGTTCTACTTCCTCAAAACCAGAGAAATTTCTTTCAAGATAGATTTAGAGAATGCTTTACTTAGATAGCCATAGAGAGGAACTTATTAAAGGAGTCTTCACTCCATCTACCCATTATTTTCCTTTTTCCCTCTCCCTCCCTTGCACAATAATGACATCAGAGTCCAGGGATGCATGAACAAAGAGTAGGTAGGTTTTTAGTACTAAGATAAATTTAGTCATTTTTTCCCAGAAGATGTGTTAACCTAATATGTTGTTTTATCCATTGATCTTAACCACAGACACAATGTTATCTGGAATGCTTTAGACTGTTTAATATTTTTATTATGAATTTATTCTTCAGTAATTTGCTTGTTTATTCACATTGTACTTCTCCCAATATAATGTCCATTACACAATGACAGATATTTTTTGTAGGATTTTGGGAACTGGTGCTATTCAGAACAAACTATATTCTGAATCCATTTCTTCAAAGGTTGACACTGATATGTACATCAGCATGGGTTTCTATAGATATCATTTGTTCCACTCCAGCCCTGACACACACAGATACAAACATATGTAACCTGAGTTTCATGGCTAGGTAAGCAAGGCTGGACACAGAAAGCGTCCTCACTCACTTTGACAAGGGAGAAGGAAAGAGGAGAGGACATTCTACTTATATATGATCCATTACACTTACTACTAGTTCAGTTGCTTTCACCTTGTTTGGCAGCTAATCATCAGTATTTTTCTTTATCTCTCCTGGAAAAGATTCGATTATTTTAGAAATTTCTATTCTAAGATATAGACTAAAATCACTTCCTAGAGATCTCTTCGTTTAAGTGTTCTCAGAACTGTCACTTAGAAAATTGAAAATTGCCAGCTTTTATTCAGTCTCCCTTTCCTTCCGAAAAATCACCCTCTATCTTCTCAGGACACTCAAAACATTACATAGGACAACTTCAAAATTCTTCTCATTATGCAACCATGGAAATTCCAGGTTAGCCATGAATTCTGAGTCTCCCTCATCACTAACAACAATTCTCCGACAAAGTCATGGACAGTGATTTAAGATCCCTCTGCTTTCATTCTACTCTATTGTTGTTTATGAACTGTAATAATTTGCAAACATAAAATGTATCCTTCCACAATACACATGTTTATGTTTTTTAGTATATTCTCAAAGTTTTTCAATCACCATGGCTATCTAATTTTAGAATATTTCATCACCTCCAAAAAGAAATATAGTAGCCATTAGTCTACATTCCTCCCTGTTCTTTGCCCTGGTAAAACACTAATCTATTTTCTGCTCTACAGATTTACTTGTACTATTCACATAAATGGGTTCATATGTGGTGTTTTATGACCAGCTTCTTACATGTAGCATAATGTTTTATGATGTTCATCCATGTTGCAATATATATCAGGACATCGTTCCTTCTTATTGCTGAATAATATTTCATTGTATACCACATTTTGTTCATTGATACATCAGTTAATGGATATTTTAGTTGCCCCCACCTTTTGGTCATTATGAGTAATACCACTAGGATCATTAATGCCAAGTTTTTGTGAACACATGTTTTCATAGTTCTTGGGTATGTACATAGGAGTAGAATTGCTGGTTCATATGGTGACTCTATGCTAAATTTAAACATTTTGGAGAACTGTCAAAATGCTTTCCAAAGCGGTGCATCATTTTTAAATTTCATCAGCATTTATGAGGATCCCAACTTTTTCACATTCTTGCCAACATTTGTTATTTTTCTGTCTTTTTCATTTTAGTCACCCCAGTGGATGTGAAATGGCATCACATTGTGGTTTTAATTCACGTTTCCCTTGTGACTAATTATGTTGAGCGTCTTCTGTGGAGAAAGGTCTATTCACATCCTTTGCCCATTTTTTTAATTGGGTTGTTTGTCTTTTTCTTGTTGAGTTATAACCAAAGACGGAATATATGTGGTGATTTAAAAGGACAGTTTATCTTCAGCCCATCAGATAGCATAGAAATATCAGAACACCTAAATGAACTCCACATATTACTGGGATTAACATAGTAATGACCAGTGTTTATTAGAAAATTTTCATTGTGGATAAAACAATGTGAGAAGAGTAACTGTACTATTTCATTTCATAATGTATTTCCCAAAAATAAAAAGTCGAGCATTTTAACTGAAGAGGATGATTTTGTCTTTTTGCAAAAGTTATTGCAAAATGGAAATTATTGATGAAATGGAAATAAATAAATGTGGTTGTCTTAAAATAGATTGCAACAACAATGCTGGCTTAATGAAAGTTGGCCTCTCATTTATGAGGCAATGGCCACATCTGAATGGAATTTGAAAGAATGTAGTTTGAGAAGTTTTGTGTTCAACCCTAATTATTTTTTTTATAAATAATGATAGATAGCACTGGAGTTTGTTTCACCATTTGCTTCTAATACATGCTGGTAACATATTAAATTTTCATCACTTTTACACATATAACAAAAGCCAGAAATCACTTGGAAATATAAGTGTTGGCATGCATGTAGCTATTAAAAAATTCTCTTTGCTTAAACATCATTGAAGAAAAGCTACAGAAGAATTACTACATAAATGTTATGTACATTTAACATTGTTGTGAAACTAAAATAAAGTCAATTTTATAACTTTAGACTGCATCTTAATGTAAATGACTATGTCTACTTTCAGAATGAGAGCAATAGACCAAATTTGCAGAGGTAGAAACTAAAGGCCTGATGACGACATAATCTCTGAAGGTGATGGCATGAATTATGGACAGAGAAAGAAACAAATTCCAGATGTTTCTGACTGGCTCCAAGTGCAGTACTGCTTCCATCATAAAATAATGGTTATTCAAACATCTGTGACAAATGAAGAATGGCATCCATGGTATGAATTAAATAGAAATAAAAGTACTAACATGCTCATGGAATTTCTTTATTGGATGAAAGTTCTGGTAATACAAATAAATTATATTTCCCTAAAAAGTAGCCAGAACCAGGTCTGCAACTGGCCCCTCAAAGAAACTACAGTGATCAAAGAGTAATTGTTTTCTACTTTCAAATTTACCCTAAAACCAACAGATTTCCCAAATAATGATGATTCTCACCAGGCATGTTCCTACATTACAGAAGGTATCATGATAATTTAATCAGTAGAAAAACTCAAGAAAATAGCCTAAATTTTTGAAAATATGGAATATTAAAGGCCTGTAAGTTATCGTCTAAAAACAGCTACATTTTCATAGCACCAAATAACTGTGTTGATTATAAATTATCATAAATGCTTAATGTTATTGCTTCTAGCATTCATACTTTATCCTTATATAGACCTGGGTATTATAAAGTATTGCCAATGCTTTAATTATGTTTTCATGAGAAATTTGGACATAAAATGTGCTTCACATAAGAACATGCCATGATTTCTCTATATCACCACCCCCCACGCAGGTACAGTTAATGTCCTGAGAGGTATGTTGGAAGGAAGGCCACCACTCACCATTGGTCATACTTGCCGTCAGAGTAATTTGAGAAGCAGCACGTTATGGCTATTGTCCAAAGAACAGAAGACTGTCCAAATAGGTAATCAATCTGTTGGACCCGCAGAGAGAAAGCTTCCAAGTAATGATGCCAGTGGCAGAGGAATCCGGGAGACCAGACTGGAGAGAGTATTCAAAGTAGATGGTGAGAGTTGTAGCCACCTGGAATAAATCTCTGAGTCAATTAACCAGAACCAATGCTGGATTTTTAGATAATTCTTCATGCTATGGAGGGGAAAATGCCCACCTTCAAAACACAGTTTGGATTTAAACGTGCGGGGGAGAGATTTTAAATGTATTCTTCCTTTTTATCTCTTCTACCATTTCCCTTCTGCCATCACCTCATTCCTCACTCAGTTTAGACCCCATTGATGATTACCTTGATTTCTTCCTACAAGGAATCTCATCAAACTTGCAGCTGATTTGATTTTGGTTTTTGTTTGTTTATGTTACAACTATTAACAGTGCAATACTGACTCTACTTCTGAATTTAGGCTACCAAATACTCTACAGAAAAAGAAAAAAGCAAAGGTTTGTTAGGATAGATTTTAACACATTGTGGAAGGATCTTGAGAATTCTTGCTTCATATTACACAATGTTTTACAAAGTATCATACTTTAAAAAATATTAGCTTGTAAGAACACGTAATAAATAACTTCAAAATGCAATGGCTATTTAATTTTAAAGCGTACCTTTAATATTTATGTAAAACATTTTTTGTACTTATTCAGTAGAAACTTATCTGGCCATTGGGTAAAACTAGCAATAAAACTACTGGTCCACAATGTGTGAATATTATAATCTAACCCTTTACTGTAATTTATTAATTGTTTTCTTTCTGGCCGCTGAGTAAAGCTAGCAATAAAACTACTGGTCCGCAATGTATTAATATTCTAATCTAACCCTTTACTGTAATTTATTAATTGTTTTCTTGTCTTTAACCAATTCCCTCTACTAAGTAACAATTTTTAAAACTTTGCCACTCTGTGAATTCTACTACTGCCCATCATCTATGCAAATGACCACAGGACTTGTGGGGAAGGTAAGGAGAAAGTTTCTTGAATATTCTACCTCTACTAAGTAACAACTTTTAAAACTTTGCCACTCTAGAAATCTACTACTTCTCATCATCTATGCAAATGACCACAGGATTTGTGGGGAAGGTAAGGAGAAAGTTTCTTGAATATTCTTGTTATGTTATAGGGTCCTTCCCAATTGTTTTCTTCCTCCTTCTATGAACATACTGAGGCTTTATCTGATAGTTGGAGAGGGCTGTATAATCTAAATCATGCTTACTCATGCCAATCTCTATTCAAGAGTGTTGAAATTCTTGTATTAAAACATCTGATGAGCCCTGCCGGCATGGCTCAGTGGTTGAGAATCAACACATGAAACAGGAGGTCATGGTTCAATTCCTGGTCAGGGTACATGCCCAGGTTGCAGGCTTGATCCCCAGTGGGGAGTATGCAGGAGGCAGCCACTCAATGTTTCTCATCACTGATGTTTCTATCTCTCTCTCCCTCTCCCTTCCTCTCTGAAATAAATTAAAAAATATGTTTAAAACATCTGATGAAAGAGCATCATGAGTTGACCATCACTATCACTCCTAGATAGCCTACCATTAATTAGCCAATTTGAAAGAGCTCAGCAAATAATACAAATCTCAGAGATATCTTTATAACGTCAATCCCACCTTCTCTTATGAATATCACGTCCACTTAGACTTTGATGGCAAATGTGCTCCTACACATCTCTGCCTCAGTGTGACTGTCCCATCCTCATTTGCCACAGGGTGCCTGTGTCAGAGTCCATAGATTCTTCTCGATCTCAGCTGTCTCTAGGGATGTTGACCACAACCACCTCCAGCAGGCCACAACAGAAGTGACCCAGTCAGTATGAGCTCTGACTAACTTCATGGAAGTATAACCCAACAGTGCATTACCTCATACCAACATCCTACTTCCTGCCCAAGGTCTTCCCTGTGGTTTGAAGATGTAAAAACATCCATAAAGTCTTGACTCCAAATGCAAAATGAAAGACTGCAAGGTTGAAAGTAGTTACAGAATAAATTCTCCCTTGATTCTCCTAGGTGGACTGACCTGAGAGGTGGTTCCTAAGACACTTCCACAAGATCCAATTGTCAGGGGTTTTTTTCAGTTATTGTTGTTTTTAATTCTCACCGAGGATTTTTTTTTATTGATTTTTAGAGAGAGTGGAAGAGAGAATGAAAGACAGAGAGAAATATAGATGTGAGAGAAACACATCGATTGGTTGCCTCCTACGTGAGACCCAATCAGGACCCAGGCCAGGGAGAAGCCTGCAACCAAGGTGCATGCCCTTGACCATAATCAACCCGGAACCCTTCAGTCCACAGGCCAATGCTCTATCCACTGAGCCAAACTAGATAGGGCATCCAGTTGTCAGTTTAACTTGATACCAAGGAATGGCCAGTTTTTGTGTCAGACCCTGATATTTGTTCTTCCTCCTTGTCTGCCTTCCCCTTGCTTCCTTGGCTTTGTATTCCCTCATTTCAGCATTTGCCATAAGCTCTTCTCTCTTGGATGAGATACATGTGATAGATTTAATCCATACTTTGAATAATTCTTTCTATATTTGTCAGGGTCTTTCCGAATTCTCAGTGTCTGTAGTATAGATCAAAGTTTCTATTGTAGATGACTGCCACTCAGTTCTTATGAACTCTAAATGAAATATCATTCTTCACTCTGTCCTTCTAGGACAGCGTGGGCAAACTATGGCCCACGGGCCAGATTCGGCCCGTTTGAAATGAATAAAACTAAAAAAAAAAAGACCTTACCCTTTTATGTAATGATGTTTACTTTGAATTTATATTAGTTCACACAAACACTCCATCCATGCTTTTGTTCCGGCCCTCCGGTCCAGTTTAAGAACCCATTGTGGCCCTCGAGTCAAAAAGTTTGCCCACCCCTGTTCCAGGAGCTTCCCATTGTCTCTAAGACAAAAATCAAAGTAATTTTTAGCCTTATACACAGGATTATCCTCATCTGGCATCTGTGCACCTCTCTAGCTTTAACTTCTACCACTCCCAACCCTGTCCTTTACAAATTATTTTCAGTTTTCCATACACATCTGCTAATGTAATTTTGCTCATGTGTTCCTTATTTTAGGAACTTCGGCTGTACATTTGTTTTACTTGTAAAGTTTCATTCATAAAGTCTGAGCATAACCTCACTTTTCTCTAGGAAACATCTTCTGACTCCCTCCCCCAATCATTGTCACCCTAAGAAATTATATTACATGAAATTATGTCATTATGGTAAGATTACTTGTTGCCTTGATGTCTCGTCCACCAGGTAAACTTCTTTGAGATCAAGAACCAAGTTTTATTTGTGTGTGTATTCCTAGGACTCTGAACAATGTTGATTATTCAGAAGGTGTCAAATAAATATTTGCAAAATTGTTGTTAAAATACCCAACAGGGGAGATTGAATAGAAGTCCATAAGATGAAAGCACAATTGACCAAGGTTAGACTTCAATGAAAAATGTTTATATTTAGCTTCAAGAAAAAGACACAAGGAGTGGTCTGGAAGGCAGGCAATAAAAGTCTCAAAGAAACTAAAGAAGACAGACACCAAAGTTCTCCCTAATTGTTGGTACTTTCCTAACAAACTCTGTCTCCCTCAACATTTCTCTAAGACCAACTCCTCAGCTTCATCATAAAAACTGACTCCTAAAGTGATTCCACTTCAATTCACCTTCTAGCCAATCACATAGACTGAAAACATCTTTATTTATTGCCCCCATGAATTCTCCATTGTGATTAGGATTATGTTATTGGAAAATATCTTGTTTTGTAAAACTTTGGACACTTTAACTTAAAAACTCTGTTTAGAAGCATGTTACAAACAACAAATACCTCAAAGATGAAAACAAATGATGATGCTAATTATCAGAGTTGCTGCCATGTATTAAGCGCCTAGCACATAGGAAAGGTTCAGCATAAGATAGTCTATCTTTAATTCTCATACATAAAATAGAAGGGTTTTTTTTTCACTTTACATCTAAGGAAAAAAATATCTCAGGAAATTAAAGTATTTGATCTGAGCTCAGGCCTGTTTGAGGTGAAACTTGTGCTATTAAGAGAACAAATGAACATATTACAATGAAACTAAATTTAATATCAATGGGGAGCTTCATAATTATAAAATTTTTAAATGAAAATAAGTATTAAACTTTCAACATTCAGTCTCAAGACACAAGATTTCTGAAGAACCCACTGAACTGTGTTTCTTCTTGCAATTTACTGCTGGCACTCATTGCCGTTTCATTTGCTTTAAGTCTTGTATTTCATTTCAAATGACTTCCACTGTTACTAAAAATGGATTTAGAGCATAAAGAAGAAAAAAATATTGACAAGTTATTTCCAGTTTCTTAGCTGAGATTTCCAGGGCTTCTGTTATTTTAAAACAGAATCTTTTCCTTTCCTATCCTTCGAAAATTGTATCACTAATGATTAAAGTGAACGTGGCTTTTCTTATATGCCAGGAAATTGCCCCTCATGATCTTCTATCCCCGTCACCACCACCACCTCATCTCTCCAAATCTTCTTAATGGAATCCAAGAGATAAAAATAGCCAAGAGTTACATCTTTAATTTATGCTTAAAAATTAGACTTATAAATGGAAAATTCGGTTTTGGTAAAGAGCTGAGGGTTTTGTTATGGCTCCTGAATGAAGGCCAAGATTTAATAACATATCATTCAAAATGAGAACTCCCTCTGATAGACTGAGATTGCCCCATCCACGGTGGCAGGAGGGAGGAGAGGTCAGGGCTGGTGACTCAAGTGCACGTCAGGGCTGCTCTGGGAACAGGAGCAGCTGTGGTTGGGAGCACAGGCTGGACAGGCCATCCTGGCAAAGAAACCATGCTCTGGGAAAATGTCTGAACATGTGAGTATTAACCAATGAACAGACCTGAGAAACCCAAGCATGCACCTCTCCTTCCAGGCAGGCAGGGTCTGTGCCAGCCTGAGCATGTTGTCCCGATCCTGGATGGCGTGGGGACAGCCTGCAGGAGAGACAGGCCATGGCAGCAATAAAAGCACAGACAGGCAAACACCTGGTCTCCCTTGTGCGCTGATGGAACTCTAGCTTGACTTTAAATGGAATTGAGAAGCTGGAATGATACTGAATAAGTCTCTGTGGTACCCTAACCATCCAGCCAGTGAGGGAATTTATCTAGAAAGATGCCAGGCTGCCTCCTAATCTGAAAAGTTACCTCTTTTAATTTTGAAAAAACAGAGGTATGTTCATTTCACTGTGATGTGGTAATGTGTGTCATACTTATTGCATACATATTTCTGATAATCAAGTATTTTGCATACAGCATTTCTATTGGATTATAGGTAAGCAATTTAAATTCATCATGCTCCTGTATTGCTTTAGAATGGGTGGAACCTCACTAACCATTAAAATCAAGATTGCAGTGTCCAGAATGAGGAAAAAATCAAGCACAAGTCCCCTTACAGAATGCGGTTTTATCAAAGCGTATTTTAGTCTGATTGCGTTACCCGTTACAAAACCATGATTTTCATACCACTGAGAAGCTCTTATTTTAAGCTGACCACATGTTGATGATCCTAAACAAAATATTCTTTCCCTGGGTTAACTGTAATGAAATCCTCACATCAGTACTGCCATATTATTATAAACCGCATGATTCTCACATATCATATTCCCGATTTATAATGTAATTGTTTATAAGAACATGGCCTCGAGAACTTGTGCTTTGGTAACTGTAATACTCTTTTGTAATGCCTAACTGTAGAGTTTTTTCATGAATGCATAGCAGTGTAACTGTATTTCAAATGTAAAAATTCTAACTAGGGATTTAATTTTAGTATCTAAATTGTATTGAGGATTGTACTGACTCCTTAATTGCACTTAATATTTATATACCTCATTACATATTTGCAAGCGACACCTCTCATTCATAAACTCATTAAATCTTATCATTGGTTAACTTAAAAAAAGGTGAGTTTTCTACCTAAGGATAGAGATGACAAAACAGAGAACAGTTTCCCCAAAGTCATGTAGATATGAGCCATATCTCTATGCCTTTGAAAGCTGTTGCTGAGCTAGGAAGACTGATCTTTACAGTTGTTCTGGCTTGGCATTTACATTTACATAAAGCTCCAAGAGTTCAGACTGAGATGTTCATCACAATAACCAGTTCACCATCCAACATGCCACCAAAGTTCTCCTGGAATCAGTCCTTTGGCAAAGATGCGTACCAACCTCATTGCTATTAGAAAGGAAGTACCAGGTGGGTTCGCATGCATCATCCCTCCTCCCTATAGAACCAGAATATTGCATGGCTTAGTGGAACTGCAAACTTGTCTTCAATGGAGCCAAAAAATCTAGCTTTGTTCCTAAACAACAGGTTTCAAAGATTGAGAAAGACTAAAACCCTTTTCTCAACAGCCCAGACAAATTTTAAACAAAGAACACATCTTGACCTTTTGTTCCTAAAGTATTAATTCTGAGTTTCCATATAGCTATCTATCAGTAAATGAAGTTAGGCATTTGTAAAAATTCTCAAGAATCTTTAAGGCAAAAAGTACCAATATGAGCAGGTTTTCTGCCAGATGTTCTGGGGAACTCTATAATCAACAGCACTTTCCTAAACTTTGCCAACGGACATGTGACTCCTATCAGCTAGACACATGAACTTCCAACTTCCATCTCAGTGTTGAAGATACAGAGCATGGCTGTCACATCATCTCAAGCCTTCTGGCCAGAGGAAGAATATTTCATCAAAGAAGCATACCCAACAGTGGCTTTGACTTAACCTGAGATTGATTTCAAGAGATACAGTGGTAAAGAAGTATGATTTTGTACCCAGTAATGCAGTGTTTGTTAATTTTGAGGAACTCCATTCCTATGAAGAACGACACCTCTCCAAATATCTATGTCCTGATTTATGTCTAAGTCCACCAGTTTATTTCTGTAGAAGATGGCCAAGGTCTTCAACTGTAACAGAGGCTAGTTTAGCCAGTAAATGGTCTACAAACTATCTCCTAACTCTTCGCAGCTGTGTGTACAGTCACATGCAAAAGGAATTAGAGTAGGAAATAAAAATATCCTGGGTAATCTATTACCATTTTTTCATAAACAATTCAAAACGCATACCTCATTCTACCCATAATACTAAGAAAGAACACTACTCAAAAGAAAATCCACTAGACTAGCATTAATGAATTAGTATTAGTGTGTAAGTTTTGATTTATGTAAAATTTAAATATCCCTAGGAGAAATGAAACTGGTTATATTCATCAACACTGATAATAAGCCCTAGCCAGTTTGGCTCAGGGGATAGAGTGTTGGCCTGCAGACTGAAGGGTCCCGGGTTTAATTCTGGTCAAGGGCACATGCTGGAATTGCAAGCTCCATCCCCAGTAGGGGACATGCAGGAGGCAGCCAATCAATGATTCTATCTCATCTTTGATGTTTTTCTCTCTCCCCCTCTCCCCTCCTCTCTGTAATAAATAAAAATATATTTTTAAAAAACTGATAACAATAAGTTAATTTCAGATTATTAGTTAAGATTATTTTTGGTGGGAAAGGACCAAGGGAAAATAATATTACAATAGGCACTGAAATTGTTGATCAACTATAATTTTAAGTGGATGAATTGAAACACAAAAATACAAAATAGATATATGTATTTATGTACTGATATGCTATTAAGTCATTTCTTTGCCTCTGTTTAGCATTTATTATTGTTTAGAATCAATTTTGCCTAATAGTTTTATTGAGAGAACAAACATTTCATCATGAGGTCAATGACTATGCATTATCAATTTAGCCATCATGAGGAGATGACAAATTTTTATATATCTAAATACTAATTATATAATGACTAGCCATGAAAATATTTTTGCTGCATATATATTTTTTTTCAGTGTGATCTGTCTAACATTCTAAATTTCATACGTAAAAAGGAAAGCTTACTAAAAATTCCTCATATTTTTAATGTAAACTTAATACATTTTTGTAAGTATATGCATCTGATAAAAATTATGATTGTTAATCATACTTCTTGTTTAGTATCTATAAGAAACATTTTTAAAATTAAAAAAATTTAGTTTACCTTCTTCTCAAAGGGAAATAAAGAACCATTTCAGGACATAGTAAGTTTTGGAACATTGACAAACTGCTGCTATAAAATTGAGGGATAAATATTTGAAGGCTACAAATGAAATTTAAACTATTACAAACCAAATTCTAGTATGAAGATATAGAAATTCCAAAGCATTCATTTATTATTAGAGAGGGTATGTTTTATTTATACTTTTGCAAAGTTGAATAGCTTCAAATGATTAAAATCTTATGTTACACTTATATTAAATATTCATCTAATGACATGATTGTTCCATTCCTGCCCTTCTCAATTCTAACATATTCTTTCTTGTTTTACATGAATAACTTACTTCTGATATATTAAAAATTAAACATCTTTTTTATTGTTGACCAACGGCTCCTATAATAAGCATTGTAGCTAAAGAAAAGTCCCCTGCTCCAGTAGCTGCCTTGTGCTGAGTGGCAGCTTCTCCTGGCGTATCTAATAATTCTTCAACTGCCCAGAGTGGGCTGACCAGTTTCTCAATGAAAAAGAATGGAAAGGACTCCTTGTAATCTAGCCAGGCTCCAGAGGATAAGCTCTTTCCAGTATCCCACATGCAGGAAGGTGTGGAGGACAACTCCTGGGAGCCATCTCTAAGAGAAGAAAGAACTGGTCCATAGCAGAGACAGGACATGGAGGAGGGCAAAGAGGCAACTGGACTGAGCTCCCAGTATTAGCACAACTGTGACGACCTGCTGTTTCAATTCTCACAATAAGACAGTGTCCCAGGTGCAAATCATTCCCAGCAGGACCTGATCAGAAACACTCCTTTCTTCTCTCTCCTAATATTCTTACCTAATCTAACACACTGGATGTCTCTTTCCCTTAAACATACTGATAATTTTACTTCAGGGCCTCCATTCACTCCCTTGCCTCCATGCCTTGTTTGGATCCACCTAAATCCATTTCAAAAATATTCTCCTTTTCAGAAATATAAACCTTGGAAACAGCTGTTTAGAGGCTATTGGTCTCTTCCTCTCAATAAATGATAGGCACTTGGGCAAAGTGACTCAATCTGCTATGGACTCAGGAGATGCCCAGTAGATGAACAGACGGTTCCAAAGGGTCCCAGTACATTCTGTCCTACCTAAAGGGCTGGGCAAAAGCAGGTTTACAGTTGTGAATACACAAAACACAGAGTTTATTCTTGTATTATTTATTTATTAATTATTGTAGTTTTTCTAAGAAAAGCCATTAATTTGATATAATTTGGTACAGTGAGTTTTATGGCATATGATTATACTGTATAATTAACAGATGCAGTATAAAAAATATAGAAAAGGTCAATTTTATTTACCATTTCTGAGGCCTTTCCATGAAACCTGGAGCCATAATTCTGAATTTTCAACTTAAACTGGTCAAGGTTAACTGGAAGACAACTCTGAGAGCAATCTGGTTTCATTTGGTTTCCATGTTTTCTTTGTTTTGATGACCAACATCAGTAATGCTCATTTCATTGATACTATTAGTCTCTGGCCCTAAAATGATACAAATAACAATGGACTGTTTGGTGTTACAAAGGAGACATTTCACTTTATTTGTTACTTTTCCCTGGTAGTTTTATATGTTAAGCCCATAAAACGTATAACCTGATTATCTAAGTAATTGTGCATCTTTCTAATATTTGCCTTTTTAAAATCCCAGGATAACATTTCTGAACATAATGTTTTATTTTTCCATACTGACTCTTAAAATAATAGAAGAGAAAATACTTAGTAATACTTAAGAGTGTAAATGCGTTGTGTTTTAAAGATTTTTCATCTTGCAGCACCTCCTACTAATACTTAACCTATTACATAGAAGTAGAGAAAATTTAACTTCATGGTTAGTTTTAGGTGTATTTAAGATATATGTTATTATGCAAGGTTTTATGAGGTTCAAGAAAAACTTTGAGTGGTTAAATTTGTTTTAAATTATTCTTAGAGGATTAGAGATTATTTTAATTTTCATAAACTGAGATCCCTAAAGAATTGTTCTGTAAATTCTAAAATTTTAGTTAACTTAAACTCATCAAAATCAGCTTCTAAAGCATTATGATTTGATTAAATTATTTCATGAGATCTGGTGTGTGTGTATGTGTATGTGTTAGTGAGTGTGTATATGTATACTTATTAAAACTACTTTCTCATTCTTTTTCTAAATGTATAAAATTTAATTTATTTGCATTCCCCATATTTGAAATAATATAGTAATGGAAAATTTAAATATGTTATTATAGACATTGCTTGAATGTGTTTTTACCAAATGATGTCATAATAACACAGATGTGTTGGGATGATGAGGGAAGAATTGCACTTATTTAGCACAGAAATCTGGAGAATACATGTGAACTACACTCATGAATAAAATATTATGTTTCAAAAAATTATAGTATGTATTTAGAAAAAATATTTTATAATCACATTTATTTTATCTATTTAATGTTATTGACACCAAACATTGACAGCTATTGGGGTGGGGGATGGAGGGACTGAGCAAAAAGGAAAAAAGAGAGAGAGGAAACTCATGGACAAGGACAACATTGTGGTGATTGCCTGGGGATAGGGTGTGGAGGGAGGTGGAGGAGGATATAGGGGGCATAAATGATGATGGAAGGAGACTTGACTTGGGGTGGTGAACATAATACAGGGTACAAATGATGTGTTGTGGACTTGTGCACCTGAAACCTGTATAGTTTTTTTTAACCAGTGTCACCCCAATAAATTCAATAAAAAAAGGGAAAAAATGAGATATATTCCTCTAGAACAGCGGTTCTCAACCTATGGGTCGTGACCCCTTTGGCGATCGAATGACCCTTTCACAGGGGTCACCTAAGACCATCCTGCATATCAAATATTTACATTATGATTCATAACAGTAGCAACAAAAATAATTTTATGGTTGGGTCACAACATGAGGAACTGTATTTAAAGGGCCAGAAGGTTGAGAACCACTGCTCTAGAAGAAACTCTGACTTGCCTTACTCCTTATGCTAACTCAGATATTTTAATTTATTTACATCAATCTACTAGAGGTCCGATGCATGAAGAGTCATGCAAGAATGAGCCTTCCTTCCCCTGGCTGCCGGCACTGCCTTTGCTCCGGCCTGGAGCCACCTTTCCTTCTTCCCATGCTGCCCAGAGGCCTGGAGCAGCTGGGGTGGTGCAGAATGCCTGTGTCATTGCCATGGCGATGATGCAAGCATCCTGCCCCACCCCAGCCACTTGGCGCCTGCTTATGCAAATTAACCCACCATCTTTGTTGGGTTAATTTGCATACTCACTCCTGATTGGCTGGTGGGTGTCGCGAAGGTACGGTCAATTTGCATCTTCCTCTTTTGTTAGTGTAGATGGCCCAAACTCTATTATATCATTATTTAAATATACCTATATAAGATTAAAATAGCTAACAGAGTATCCTTAAAATAAACTCAACAATAAAACAATTACTCAAAATGAATACTTTGAAATTTGAGACAAATGGAACAGATCCCTCACATTTAAAATGACAATGTGTAATCATCATGCAGATTAGTTGAATGAGAGGGTTGAAATATTGTTTTATGTGAAAGAATTATATTTAAATATAGAATAATGGGTAATCACACAACTAGATTTTTTTATTATCATACAGTTCTATTCCATATTTATCTTTTTAGCTCTATTTTTTAAGTCTTCTACACTTACTGTCAAAATCAGAACTTCTTAAATTAAACATTAAAACACAGCAATTCATCTAGATACCACGCAATTCCCCATATGGTGCTGTCATCACATTCCACACACTACTATCTCAGACTTTTGCACATATTCTGTTGCTATGGCCAAAAATGAATAAATTTAGCCTTTGTGAAAATAAAGGACCCCTATCATCACATGTATCCATTCACTCAACTAAGAGTCTTCCTTCTCAAGGACCATATTAGGAACAAGACCCCCTCTCAACCAAAGGCAAAGACCCAATTTGGTGTCACAAAGTTCAGAAATCATCCTCCCATGGGAACACATAAAATCCCAAGAACTGACTGACCACCCCAGTAACTCACTCATGAGTTCGCCCATGTTCACTGGGACATGTACTTTCACATCTTTCACAGCTGCACCCTGTGGGACTTGCAACCAGGGGGGCATCAGGCAGTGGCAGCTTGTCCAAGCTCACCCCCTGATCATGTGTCCAGGAACCTGTGTCCTGGCATCTTTTTCTCTACTTAAATAAAACTTGATTTCACTCTCACTCTTGAATTCTTTCCTGAACCTAGTCAAGAACCTGGCGGTCCCAGAGCACAGTGAGAAACCCAGCCTGTTCCACCTCCAAGGATACACTGAAATTTGCAACCAGAAAATTTTATGGATAAATGATATATAAAATTCTCTCAATCATTATAGTAGTAAATTTTTGTTAAGGAATGAAATTTTTATTCAAATAATCACTTTTTATTGATTTTAGAGAGAGAGGAATGGGAGAGAGAGAGGAAAAGAGAGAGAGAGAAACATCAATGTTAGAGAGGCACATTCATTGATTGCCTCCCGCACAGGCCCTGACTGGAAATTGAACCCGTGACCTTCTGGTGCATGGGAGGATGCTCAATCAACTGAGACATACTGGCCAAGGCTCAATTAATCACTTTTTATTGTGTGTCTATTGTATGTCATGCATTGTGGTAAGCACAAGGAATATGATTGTGAATAAAGTAGATATAACCTCTGCTCTCAGAAAACTTTTGCAGAATAAGATATTAAATAATCACAAGGGTGAATTTATAATCAAATCATTTATAATGATATATTAGGTTACTCACTGCCATTTTAAGAAGACTACAAATTAGATGGCTTAAAAACAGAAATGTATTGTCTCACAGTTCTAGAGGCTAGAAGTCTGAAATCAAGGTATTGGCAGGATTGCTTTCTGCTTTTAACTGTAAGAAAAAATCTGTTCCATTATTCTCTCCTAGATTCTTGTGGGTTTCTAGGAATCTTATTTTTTGGCTTCTAGCCATATCATCCTCATTCCTAACTTTATGTTCATCGAGTGACACGTGTGTGTGTCTGTCTGTCTGTCTGTCTTTATGTATGTATGTCTATGTGTGCACATGTGAAAATTTCTCCTTTTTATAAGGACACCACTCATTTTGGTTTAGAGTCTCACCCTACTTCAGTATGATCTCATCTTAACAAATTACATTTGCAATGACCCTATTTCCAGCTCACAGTCTGAATGAGGTACTGGGAGTTGGAACTCTGACATAGGAATGGGGCGGGTCAGGAATACAATGTAACCCATAACAAATGATAAGTGCTTTTAAAAAAGGACCACATTCCATAAGAGCATAGCAACTTGGGCAAAAGATTCTATTACTCTAATTAGTGCCAATACACAAACCCTGGACATTTTAGAATGAAGGGATCACAATAAAAGTAAAAACTGAGAGCTGTTGCCTTAAAATAAGAATATTTGGTTATTAAAAGTGTAACCCAAAAATAGGGCCAGGAGAGAGAAATGTAGAAAAGTTTGAGTATTTCTCCAAAGAAAATACCCAGACTGAATGTAGATGAAAACAGTTAACACATTGTCAGTAAAACCCTAAGAAAAGCAATGTGATAGCCATCACTCAAAAACTAATACTTTATTGGATTTTGAGAACAACTGATTCCAGGTGGCAAAGCTGACATCCAAAAATCTACTCTTGTTAATGTCACCCATGATCTTGAAATTACCAAATATAGTTGACAATTTAAGTCTTTAACTGACTTGACATTTCATCAGTATTTGACATCAATGCCTAATTCCTTCTTCTTGATGCATCCCATCTCCAATCTTCCATGGTGCCATTTTTGTTGTTGTTCTATTTCTGCCTGCCTACCACTTCTCCTATACACCTCACTGACACATTTTCATGCCAATGTTTCCTAGAAATCCATTATCAACTTTCTTCTCTTCTCACTTTACATAGTCCTGTGGTTCTCAACTGGGCAAATTTATTTTACTCCCAAGGGGCATTTGACAATATCTGAAGACATTTTTTTGCTGTAACAACTTGGGCTATGCTACTTGATTCCTAGTTGGTTGATGCCAGGGATGTAGCTAATCATCCTGCAATGCATAGGACAACCTCACACCCCAACCCACAAAGAACTACCCAGCCAAAATGTCATCTTTCACCTACACAATGACAACTTTCAAATGTGTGTCTGCTGGCCAGAATTGAGCTTGAAATCGCCCCTTATCCATTGCATTTTCTTCAGTTTTGATTCCTACAAGCATCTCATGGAACGTGTCTAAGACAAAATGTACCATCTCTTTCCCAAATCTGCTTTGCCCCATGCAGTCTCTAATTTTGCCACTGACAGCAAAAATAACACTGACATTTATCTTAGTCTACTCTACTTCTCTTACCCTTCATATCTAACTAGCCTCTAAGTCGTGTATTTTCTACTTCTCTCAAAGGAACATTCTTGGCCTAAGTGCTAATATTTATCGGATCATATAAGAATCTCTTAACTTATTACCCCTTTCCTAGCTAACCCTATTAAAGCCAGACTTCTAAATTCATTCACAGATGTCTTTCTAAAATGAAAATCTGAGTGTTTTCTTCCTTTATGAATAACTTCAATGATTTCCAACCTTTCAAAATGTAGTCACCTTTATATGGATACAAACAGTTTATAATGCCCAACCTCACGTTGACCCTCAACTCCATGCTAAAACTCCGACTTTTCTGAAAAAAACAAAAAAACAAAAAAAACAAAAAACATTTCCTGAGAACTGTATTTCCTCTGTGCTTCCTCACATTTGTCCATGATTTCATCTAACCCATTCCTCACCCCTTTGCCCTTCAGCTGCATGGCTAACATTTATTCATCTATCATGACATACTGGTAATAGAAATACCACCTGTTTTCTAATAGAATGGCAATCTTTTTTAAAAAAAAAAATCCAGTTTATAAAAGTATGAGTAAAAAAACATTGTATACACTATTGTTAGATTTGTAAATTTGAACAACCATTTGAAGAAAAATTTTACATTTAAAATGTTAATATTCTTACTTTTGGCAAATTTATTTTTTTAATTTATTGAATAAGATATTACATATGTGAACTTATCCCCACATTACCCCCCACCCCACCCCCACTCATGCCCTCACCCCCCTGTTGTCTGTGTCCATTAGTTAAGCCTATATGCTAGCATATAAGTCCTTTGGTTGATCTCTCCCCCTTACCCCCACCCTCCCCTACCTTCCCTCTGAGGTTTGACGGTCTGATTGATGCTTATACACAAGGTTTGCATACAAGAATATATTTGAAAAGATGACCTTTGCAACATTATTTGTTAAGATAAAAAGATTGAGTCAACTCAATAAAATAACTTTAAAATATGTAAGTCAGCATTATAGAATGACTTATAGGCATTTTTAAAATGAAGTAGATTTATGTGTATTGACCTAAAAGTCTACCCTATATTGTTGGAGGGAAGGAGGGCAGTATGTTAGTATGATCTTACTATCAGCAAAATAAAAGAGGGTTTTTTCACTTTTTAAAAAATAAATGTTTTAGTTTGGAATAATTTTAAATTTGTAGAAAATTTATAAATGTAATACAGAGAGTTTCTGGACACCCCTCATCCATTCCCTCCATTGTTAACATCTTAAATTTTCCTAATACATTTCTCAGAACTAAAATAACCAACATTGATATATAACTATTAACTAAACTCCAAAGTTTATATAGATTTCATCCATTTTTTGTTAATATTCCTTCTCTAAGATCCAGTTCAGGGAACCACATCACATTTAATTCTTTCCTTTCTGACTTTATATGACTCTGTATTATTTGTATTTCTTTTTCAAAGTCCATCAACAACTTTAGCAGTGTTAACAAAGAAATCTCAGTGTTACCTAGAAATCTCTGAGTCCATGGTCCTCTTCAGTTCCCCAGCAATCTTGAGTACCCCACCAAGGTCACACATACTACATCCTGTTGTAATCACTAATTTCCTTTTCTGTATTCAAAATTGGTTTTAATTAGGCAACTCTGAAATAAGATAGTTCTCAGAATTACTAGCTTATTTTGTTTCTTCACATCATGATATCCCTGGAACCAATATGCAAGCACATTAATAAAAAATACAATCAACTAAATAAATAATAAATATTGGCCACTGCAATAATAGAACCAAGGGATACAGCTACCTAAAATATTTATATCTACATCTTTATACATGATAATGAAATCACTGAGGGCTGAGAGAAAAGGTACAAACCTCAGCAGCGGAGTTTCAGAATCAACTAACAAAATTTCCACTTAAAATTAATTAGGTAATGAAATGATTTCATAACCACATTTCACTGTCATTTAAGGTATTGATGAAAACTGATTATAGGATGTGATAGGTAACATGTGCATAGCAAAGTAAACATGCTTATCATTTTCAATGAGTGACAAATATTAACATATATCATAAAGAGGTCTTAGTTGAGAATTCTAAAATGTTCATTCAAAGAATGATCCAGGAACCATTTTATTGATTAGGAATTTTAAATAATCTTTCCAGAACATTATGCATCTGATCACTCAAGGAATTTCAAATGTCCCAAAGAATACTATGACCCCTGTTTTTAGAATCCTGATGAGTTTTGTAAAATTCATTTCAAGTAAACTTTTTGTTTTAGCACAAAATGTTACTAATCTATTGCAAACAGTGCTTGTAATAATTAGATAAGTAGTGAAAAGAAGAGAGTTGGATAAAAAGTTGGTGGCCTATGATGAGAGCAAAGAATTTAAACAATAACAACAAAAGTATTAAAATTTTAAAGTGGCTAGTATTTCATTTAAAATTAAAGTAAATATTTTATATCAAGGGAGTATGTATAAAAAAGCCACTCTTTCTTAAACAATAGATTATGAATTCAACCAATTCTTTTCAAAGTGTGATGTGTATCATGAGTCATGTATTTAAAGAAAATTACTGAGAGTCAAACTCTTGGAAGAAGGAAGTTGGTAGAATATAATGGAGTCAGAAGAATTGAGCACAGAATCCACTTTGTAAGTAAATCATTTTTGGAACTTCAGCAATGAAACACAGTCCAAATAATTCCACTGCATTGTAAATAGTATAATTGCTACAAAGTCTATGGAGACTCACTGACCAATCCAAAACATGATGGATAGAATAAAGGTTGTATGGAAGAAATCAATTATTGAAGGTCAATTAAGCCAAACTTGAAAGGACAAATAAAAAAAATACACTACTTAACTTAACAGGAGACTATATAAAATGCACTGCTGATTACTATATAAAGATAAATTATTGACAAAGCTACATTTGCCTCTCCATTTAAAAAGAGGGCTAATAATAGAATATGGGCAAGGAGTTTATTGAACAAAAGCCCAGATATCTTTCCATTAGGAATTTTCATGTTTGGCATTGTATCGATGCTTGTGAGTTGTCCCACCCTAGGAAAACCTTCTGAACCTATACAAACACTCTCTGTTTTTTAATTTGCCTGGATCTTCTTTAGACCAAATTTTCTTGGCCATTTAAAAAACAGAAAGTCGAAAAATAAGTGATTGGGTGTTGGATTACAAAGAACCTGTCTAAGGAGACTTTGTCATAGGCTCCTTAAACTTTCTTTTCCTTGATAAAATGCCACATTCTGTGGTCCTATTTATCCCATCAAAAGTCTGTCAAGAACTGTGAAGGGCCTGAGATTTCACTCTGCATGCATTGTAACAAGTTAGCAGCTACAGTGTCATGGAAGCTGACCAAAGGCAGGGAACTCCTGGGACCAAAACCAAGGACGTTATTACTCATAGCATGTAGGAAGCATGAGGCTCATGGCTCTGTTGGTCTCTCTTGCTCTCCAAGTTCTATTTACCTCTGACAGCATGTTCTTACTTGGACATTCTACCAGTTTTTAGCCCCAAAATATCTTAATTCTCCGTGTAAATAGAACAGCCACTCTGAACTCAGCCATTACTTACAGGTCTCTGTGATTAAACATTTTAGTGGTTATTCTTCAAAAGTCTATGTGTGAAATAAAGTAGATACCTTACTTGTATCTATTAAACTGTAAAAAAAAGGAAGACCATAAAATGTTACCTTGTAAATGATTAAAGTTTAATAAAACTTAGACTGGAATATTTAAAGCTGAATAAATTCTTTATAGCTCAAATATTCTGTATTTAAGAAATTCAAGATGTAAAAGTTTTCTCATGAACAAAACACACATTGTGTGTGTGCGTGTGTGTGTGAAAGTACCTAAAGTCAGTGAAAGTAAAATCATGATGTAAAGTCTAATGATTATTTTATTTTCTACAGGATCCCTAAATAAATAAAAACATCACCTTACTTCGGAGTCTCCTATATACAAATTAATACACTAGAAAGAATTTGGTTGGCCATTAGAAAAAAGAAAATGCTTATTTTAGTATCTTCAAGCAAGCATGTTGCTATATTTCAAACACACAAATAAAATGCTTATTTGGTTTTAGTATCTTCAAGCAAGCATGTTGCTATATTTCAATCACTCCAACAATACTTTTGCAGCGATTCATACTGCTAAAAACAAGAACAAAACATGCCTCTAGCATGGGTTATATGAGTCTCTTGATTTGGCAAAGTCTAGGTATTTGGTTGATTGACAGCTGGGAGAATTCCCATGATTGGCAGGAGACAGAAATGCCTTCCAGGTGGATAGTTTACATGCTGGCACTGAAAATGATGCCAGCCTCTCTCTCTCTCCTACTTCTTTTTCCAAATTATTTTTTTGAAATATATTTTTATTGATTTCAGAGACAAAGAGAGAGGGAGAGAAACATCAATGATGAGAGAATCATTGATCAGCTACCTCCTGCACACCCCACACTAGGGATAGAGCCTGCAACCTAGGCATGTACCCTGACCGGGAATCTAACCATGACCTCCTGGTTCATAGGTTTAACGCTCAACCACTGAGACACACAGGCCAGACTTTTTATCCAAATTCTTATTAGTAAACTTCTCCTGCTGTTGTACCTGAACCATTAAACACATTATAGGCTTGCTTACCCAGGAAGAAGAAAATAATGAATTAGCTAAAGTAGAGGTTTCAACAGTGGCACCTCAAACACTGAACCACAGTGACATGTCAGAAAGGCAGGTCAAATTCTGCAGGTGAAGAAAGTTTAAAGATTTTCACTTATTCCTTATTTCTGAAAAGGTGCAAAATAATCTAAATCTCCCCCATAATTGTTGTTACCTTCTTTCTTTGGGCTTCCCTGATATGAGATGGGTCTTGGTCATGGTTGGTGATCAAGAGAAGAAAGATTGTAAAACATCCTTCTAATCCCAATTCTTTTTCAAAATAAGAATTAAAAAAATGAATATGAGTCATAGCTCCTATTCTTTGGAGAACATTTTGTTTGCAACCTTGGGACAAAGTGAGCCCTGTTACCAAAAACATTTAAAGACAAATGGAAGAAGTAATAATGATGTGTTAATCAGTTTGATAAAGTCTGCATTTTAAGATTTATCGAGTCATTGTATTCAATATGAATTGGAAGAGCTGGTGCCTAAAGGCTGGAAAAGCAATTGAAAGCCAAATGCTTTGTTCCAAGATGAATAGTATGAAACCCTAGGCTAGGACAATGCGAGGAAGGGGAAAAGAAAGAACTCAAATTAATTCAATGACCACAGAGGCAGCAATAATTACACAGATAACTTATTAGGAATATATAAAAAGCAAAAGGCTAACAGGTGTCTGATTTTTCTAGCCTGAGACACTGACAAAAACACTGTTTTTAATAAGAATGTGGAAAACTCATGTAATAACCTATTAACACCTCGACAAGAGCCAGGAATTGATGGCTGGGTTCTATCACCTCCTGGGGAAAAGTAGTTCATTCATAGTAAAAAAAAAAAAAAATGGGAAGAAGGGATTTATAAACAGACTCAAAATTTTTCATTTGAAAATAATTATGTGAAAGTTAGAACCATGAAAGAAATTTTACTTACTCAGGTTTTTTCACCTATAATTTACATTTACTAAAGTTCACTTTTTTAGATATGCAGCTGAAAGGGTTTTGAACAACATAGTCACATAATCTCTGACAAAATTAAAATGGAGGTCATTTCCATATCTCCAAAAATGTCTTCTATACCTCTTTGCAATCAACCCCTTTCCTCCCTTTCTTAGTCCTTGGTTTCTGATTATGTAATTATGGTCCCTATAGTTTTTGCATTTTCTACAATGTCATATAAATAGACTGATAAACCATATAGCTTCTGTACCCCTTTCCCTTAACATAGTGCTTTTGACCTACCTCCTGTCATTGTAAGCATTAGTAGTTTTCCCTTTTATTGCCCTACATAAGTACACCAGAATTCATCTCTTCATCAATTGATGGGTATTGGGGCTGTTTCCAATTTGGGGCTATTATGAAAAAAGCTGCTATAAACATTTATGCATTGGGCTTTTTGCAGACACGTGTTTTCATTTCTTTTGAGTAAATACCTAGGAGTGAAACTGCTAGATCACATGGTAAAGATATGTTTGACTTAACAGAAACTGCAAGATTGTTTTCTAAAGTGATTGAAATATTTTATAAACCTAATTCCAAAACTATAAAACATCTAAAAGAGAACATGGAAGAAAATCCATATAACTTTAGGTTAAGCAATGATTTTTTTTAAATCTGAAAAGCAAAGCACCAACCATTAATATATATATATGTTGGAGTCAGTCAAAACTTGCTCTTTGAATAATACTATGAAATGAAAAGACAAGGCAAAAACTGGGAGAAAATATTTGCCAAACAAATATCTGATAAATCATGTGTGTACAGATTATATGAAGAATTTAAGCAAAAGATTTGAATAAACACCAGAGAAAAAAATAGAGATGGCAAATAACATGAAAAAAAAAAGTTCAACTAATTAGTCATTAATGTTTTCCTAATTGGTTATTACAAAAATGCAAATTAAAACCATAATTAAATACTAGTATTCACCTTTTAGAATGTACATTTAAAAAAAAAGTGCAGGTGATTGTAAAGAGCAACTGGAACCTTTATAAGGTTTCTTGACTTCTTTATATTTTGTTTCTCATGGCAATTAATACAGTGATAGAATAGTCTTTATTTCAGAAATAGGATCTTTTTCTCCATAATATTGCTTAAGAACCATCTTAGAAATCAGTATTTGAGTCTTTTGGGTAGAAAACATTTATTTGAAAACATTTATTTGCAAAGATATATGCATCCCTATGTTCATTGCAGCATTATTCATAGTGGCCAAGACATGGAGACAACCAAAGTGTCCATTGGTAGAGGATTATATGAAGAAGATGTGGTACATATACACAATGGAATACTACTCAGCCATAAGAAAGGATGAAATACTGCCATTTCTGACAACATGGATAGACCTTGGGAATATTATGCTAAGTGAAATAAGTCAGTCAGAAAAAAAGCTGAAAAGCATATGATTTCACTCATAGATGGAGTACAAAACTCAAACTCATAGACAAAGACAATAGTAGGGTTGTTACCAAGGGAAGAGAGTGGGGGTAGTGGGGAAAAAAGAAATTAGTAGACAAAATCCTCCCATTTTAGCAACGCTGTTTTGCATAAGACACTTCTCTGAAGACATTCATTATAAATCAAGTTTCTCCTAACAACTGTCTATAATAAATATGCTCAGCTTAAAAGAGAAACAGAGACAGAGGAACAGAAAGAGAGGAAAGGAAGGAGGAAGAGAGGGAGGATGGAGTAAGGTAGAAAGAGAGGGAGAGAGAGAGAAAAAACAAATCTTACTCTAATCCAGAGGCTTGAATAACATGGAGCTAAATATGTCCACTGGAATTCTGAATCTGCGTCCCTGAACCATCTAAATACAACAGGGAAATTTTAAAATTTTGAAACGATATCAATGTTGTAGATTGCCTTATGTCCAGACTGATACCAATTGAAATTTCCTCTTTTTCAGCTATCTTTACTGAATATTTTGGTTTCAGATTATATTTTAATTGTCTCTACTCAGTTCATTAGTCAATAATCGCATGCTCCAAATGGCATTGTGGGGGCGGGGGTGGGGGGGTTAAAAAGCAACCAAAGGACTTGTATGCATGCATATTAGCATAACCAATGGACACAGGCACTGCGGTGGTGCCGGCTTGCCTGGGGTGGGAATGGCTGCAGGGGGGTGTCAAACGGGGAAAAGGGAGACATATATAAAACTTTAGACAATTAAAAAAACTATTGCCAAGTACAGGCCCTTAACCAAATAAATAAATATAAATAAAATTGAGATAATAATAAATAATAATAATTGCATGCTCAAAAAGTCAAAACTGGGGCCCCTTTATTGCATGGCATATCAAACCCTGAAAGTATTAAAGTAAGAGCTCTGATCAAAAGATTCATTTTTATATACCTAACTAAAAATAAAATGAATATTTCTGCCTGAACTGAATTTGACAAGAGTTGTTTGGGTAGTTATGTAACCCTCCATTTGCTTTGCCTACGTATGTCCCCACTGACACCTACCGCCAGGTTACGCAGAATTTAGAGCAGGAATTTGCAGAGTCAGCACTAAAAAGCAGCAAGTGAGCAGCAGCCTCAGTTCCTGGTAAAAACCCCGTTCACAGGGTTAGGCAGGAGCAGCCAGAGGTCAAGGAAATCCAGAGCCAAGTAGGGCAGGTGCCAAATGCCATCGGCAAGAACGGGAGCCAAGGAGCCATCAGGAGCCCAGGAAGCATCCATAAGGACACAGACAAGAAATAATTTCTAGAGATTGAATTGTGCAGGATGCTCCAGGAAATCTTTGTAGGTTATCATGCCCGAGCCTGCCGGAAGCTGGTCCATCCTTGCTGCTTGACACAGTCGCTGCAGGAAAGAAACATCTGCACAGCATATGTTTCAAGGGACCTGGCATATATAGCATATTGTTCTTAATATGTTTGCTCTCCTTAAGCGCCATGTGTTTTAACCAAGGTCACCTCTCCGAGAAAGGTTGTTTCCCCAGGTGGGGATTTTTCCCCGAGGTTAGGGAGGGGATACAACCCCTTAACTAAGTGCCAGGCGGGTAGTTAAGCTACATAATCTTTACTCCCTGGAATGGAGATAAGAAACGCCCTAACCTTTGTAATAGAAATTGACAGGATTAAAATCGGCTGGTATAAATATAGACGTAACAAGACAATAAACATCAGATCCTGATCAGTTCCTAACCAGAACTCCAACCAGAACTTTGGCTGGAGATCCTGGCTAGAGGTCCTGACTAGGCTGCTGATCAACTGAAGGCTGTCTCCGTGTCATTCCTTCTTCGCCGACTCTGTCCACACCTTTGGGGACCCCTGGACCTGCTGGGGTTGGACCCCAACACGAGCCAACTTCTATTCTATAACATAGGAAAGACACTACCTTCACTGTAAAACCTTGGTCTTGTTATGGATATTTCTGTTGTTGTTTTGGTTGTTTATAATAATTATCTCTGTTGATAAGTTCAATGATATAGATAATTTATATCTTCATCGCTTCTTTTTTCAACCCTGTAATTGTATACATTTCAGATGCATGATCTCTGGTCAAATTGGTATATTGCAAGATTAGATAGTCATTAAAATCTTTGTTAAAAATTTTCCATTCATATTTAAATAGGTAATTATATGTAGAAGAAGCATGACTATATCAGAGAAAGACTATTTGGATTCTAGCATTTTCTCACTATTTATCTTAAGAATTCCTTAAATATTATGAGCCTCAATTTCCACATTCTGCAAAATACAGCTAAGTAAAACTTTAGCTACCTGAACATAGAAGATAAGACCAAGATATTACCTGATAATCAAAAAGATGGAACGGACTTTTTGGAACAATAAAAGAGAAATATATTATTTTTTGGATAAATTGAAATCTTCCAGTATGGAGCTGTGTAACTGTAGAAAATACAGAATACATTTACATATAATTCCATTTACAGAGACTAAAAAAACAACAATAACAAGGCCTCAGGACAATAGGACCACTGATCCCACCCATTCAGTGAGATGCCTAACAAATCATTTGCTCTCTGTCACTGTGAACCCACAGATCTTAGACATACTTTACCTCAACGCTATACTTACATGAAAATTGGCAAACTGCATTGGTGATCTTTGAGAGCTTGGAATGTCCTGGAAAGAAGTTGTTGGAATAAGGAGCACATAAAAAAAATCAACTTATTTGCTAAAGAAATGCATTTTACATTTCAGTTTCTTTCTTGATGACATGTTGGTAGAGATACTTTTTTCTTTTCTAATTTTAGACTTCAACAAATGATTACATGGAATAAAAAAGGACATTGTACAGAGACAGATACTAACAATGGACAAGAAATTAAAGAATTACTTGATGATAGCAAGTGGATATTACTCATTACCGCACTCAAATGGAACAAAATTATCCAAAAGATTGAGTGTAATATGTCTTTCAACAAAATAACCCAAAATCAAGGCTGGCAAAGGAGGTGACAGGGAGGCCATGTGGAAGACTACAGAGTAAGTTCAAGAACTGTCTCAATTCTAGACACCCCTGACTGTAGCATTCACACCATGCTTGAATTTTGGTTGGGCTGATCACTAAAGAAATGTGGGAATTTTGCCAAAGCAGACTTCAATTATTGGTGTTAGGAGAGAGAGAAAAAATAAATAGCTCTCCAGCTAACCTCCAGCCACACTACACACGCAGGATAAAATGACTCAACACAGCAGTAAAAGCTCCAGAAACTTTAATTTATGCAGTAAATCCTTCCCTACAACTCTTAACACTGACAACTAAAATTTAGGCCGGAAACAGACACATCTTCTCACCCTCAGAAGATGGATGTTTGGCTGGTTTAGAAAGAAGACACCGGGGAACAAGCTGAAGAACTTTGACAATGCTCTCACAGCCAGGAAGAGAATGGCTTCTTAATGTATTATGTCTGGTTTTCCCATAGTGAAGAAAATCAAAACAAATGGAAAACACAAAGTATTGGTAGAGCTAAAAGATATGCCTGTAGCAATGCAAGTTGCATTTGTAATAGAGAGAAGATACATATATTTACCTGCTGACACAGCTACACAGACTCTTAGCTCAGTGCTATATGGAAGAAGTCCACACCAGCAGCAACATATGGATCTATGTCAGGGATTTCAAAACTTGGTATGATTGTCAGATAATGTGATGTTGGACAACACTCAATATCCTGAAAAGAAGCTCAAACAAAGACAATAAATTATTCTAATTAAATAGGGTTAATACAGAAAAGTAGAGGGAATGTTAGTATTCTCAGAGGAAGTTGAGAACAAATTGCATCCATAAATCAAGAGCAAGATACTCTAACAAAGGGATCAAAAAAATTCAAAGAATTTAAAAATGTAAGTGCTGAGGTATTAAAAAATTTCATTTAAGCAGAAAAATACATAATAAATACATACATTTCTTTCTTTCTTCTTCAATATATTCTTAGTCTCTTATTGAATTTAAAAAAAAAAAACTATTCAAGCACATATAGTCAGTCTTCTCCCAAAGAAAGTTGAATGGCAGCAACAATAAAAGTAAAATATAAATTAATATTCTATATAATAAAAGCCTAATATGCTAAGTGCCAGGTCATCTGGTAGTCCATTCAACCAATCAAAGCTTACTATGCTAATGATATGCTAAGGCTGCTCAACTGCTCGCTAAGATGTGCACTGACCACTAGGGGGCAGATGCTCCAACTGGTAGGTTAGCTTGCTGCTGGGTTCTGGCCGATCTCGGGACTGAGCGAGATGGTCTGGACATGTCCTGGAGCCCTCCTGCAGCCCCTCCCAGCTGGCCAACCTCTTGTATACCTCCCCATCCTCGATTGTGCACCAGTGGGGTCCCTTGGCCTGGCCTGCACTCTCTCGCAATCTGGGCTGAGGGACCCCCCAAGTTCACAAATTTCATGCACTGGGCCTCTAGTTTTATATAAGTATTCATAGATGAAAACAAATGAATTTTTAGGTGTCACCATTATTTTTATTCTAACATGGTAATAGTATTTATAAAACCTTTATTATTTTTATCTTTTATGCTTTTTAATCCTCATCCAAAGGTATTTTTTAATTGATTTTGTGGAGAGAGAGGAAGGGCTAAAGAGAGAAACATTGTTATGAGAAACATCAATTGGTTACCTCCCTTAGGCGCCCTGACCAGGGATGAAACCTGACCTAGTTATGTGCCCTACCTGGAATTGAATCTGCAGCCTTTTGGTGTATGGGATGATGCTCCAACGAACTGAGCCACCCGGCCAGGGCAAACTTTTTTTTAATGGAATTTATTGGAGTGACCTTGGTTAATAAAACCATACAAGTTTCAAGTGTACAACTCAATAAAACATCATCTGCATACTGTAGCTTATGCTCGTCACCAAAGTCAATCCTCTTTCTGTCCCCATTTACCCACTTCCAACTCCCTCACCCCCTTTCCCTCTGGCTATCACCATACTGTGATTAGTGTCTATGTGTCACATATATTTTTTTCTTAATCTCTTTACTTTATTCACCAGCTCCTCAATTCCCAACTCTTCTGAGAGCTGTCAGTCTGTTCTATGTATCTATGCTTCTGTTTCTATTTTTTTTGTTAAATTATTTGTTGATTAGATTCCATATATAAGTGAGCTCATATGGTATTTGTCTTTCTCTGACTGGCTTCTTTCACTTAGCATAATAATTTCCAGGTCCATCTATGCTGTCACAAAGGGTAAGAGATCCTTCTTTTTTATAGCTGCATAGTATTCCATTGTGTAAATGCACCATAGCTTTTGTATCTACTCATTTACTGATGGGCACTTGAGCTCTTTCTAGATCTTGGCTATTATAAATAATGCTTCAATGAACATAGGAGTACATGTATTCTTTTGAATCAGTGTTTCAGGTTTCTTTGGGTATATTCCCATAGGTGGAATTGCTGGGTAAAAAGGTAGTCCATTTTTAATTTTTTGAGGAAACTCTATAGTGTTTTCCACAGTGGCTGTATCAGTCTGCATTCCCACCAATAGTACACATCCTTGTCAACATTTGTTGTTTGTTGATTGATTAATAATAGTCATTTTGACAGGCGTGAGGTGATATCTCATCATGGTTTTAATTTGCATTTCTCTGATTAGTGACATCAAGCTCTTTTCATATGTCTATTGGCCATCTGAATGTCCTCTATAGAGAAAGATCTATTTAGATCCTTTGCCCCTTTTTTAATTGGTTGTTTGTCTTCTTGGTATTAAGTTGTATAAGTTCTTCATTAATTTTGGATATGAATCCTTATCAGATACAAACAAATTTTGTAAAATACCAATAAAATAAAGACCTTCTTGCAAACATTCTCAAGAATAAAGAAATGAAATTGGTGAATAACAATAATCAAATTCAAGAACATAAGAATAGTCTAGGACTTTTGAAAATAACAAAGGAGAATGATCACCAACGTTCCTTTAAGACACTCTACAGACAGCACTTCCACCAAAATGCTTTACAACTTTACATCTATTATTCAGGAAATTAAGGAACCTACAGAAAGTCCCCAAGCTGAACTTGGCTCCTAGACAAATCTCCTTAAAGTCAGGAATGGCTTTGTTCAGCGGTTGGGAGCAGCCTGGCAGAAGGATGCTCTCTCACTGGTGCCCCAGTGGATATGAAGGTGCAGCGACTCGAGTCTATCAACCAGGTAGGCTCTCCCAGCAGGTCTTTGGAAGGCACACCTCCATGGCCCCTACACTTAGGGAGGCATAATAGCTCCTTTTAGTCTTACTAAAGATCTATAAAATAAACAGTGGACTAGATTTCTTCTACGTGACTTCAAAGTACAGAAGTAGAACAAAGAGATGGATATTGCCCTCAGACAATGAAAATATGAAGAATGTATACTAATTGGAGTTCAAAAATGGAATGAACAGTTTCATAAATAATGAGAAATATCGTCACAAATTAATCCAGAAGGCCTGTGAACCCCCTTCTCAATCTTGAAGCCTGACACTTAGAAATAAAGGCCGAAAGGAGCTCTGGCCCATGTGGCTTGGTTGGTTGAGTGTCATCCCATACACCAAAAGGTCCCCAGTTAGATTCCCTGTCAAGGCACATGCCTAGGTTGTGGGATTCATCCACAATAAGGGACCCAGATGAGGCAACCAATTGATGTTTCTCTATCTCTTCCTCTCCTTCTCCTTTCATCTCTCTAAAATCAACAAAAACATTTTTTTAAACAGCAGAAAGAATAGAAAGAATTCAAACTATTAAGGAATATGATTTGTTCAAATGATTATAAGAAGACTCAGTTTGGAAGCTTTCATTTTTTTTCCTTTTGTAATAATGGTACATTTTGCATTTCAGTAGAAAACAGTAAAGAATACAGTATCTTAAAAAGCTATTGCCTCTTATTAGTGTGAACTGATTTTTCCCCTGCATTGGGTTAGAATCAAGGACTATAAACCAAACTAAAAGCATAGCCTTTCTGAAGCCTAATGTTCTGAAAAACATCAATAATGTTTGTCTCTCTTTTAATTATTATTTTTTTAAAATCAATCATATGTATTTGCCTTGTGGACACAGCATATGTCCCAGAGAAAGAATAATTTTAGATTTTATCCATGTGATAGTTTCTGCTTCCTTTGGGAGATAACAAAAAAAGAAAAAGCTTTTACACTCTATCTTTTCCCAGGCCACAGAAAGGGTTAAGTATGTTACAGAAGAGTCCTGAATTTGAGCATTGAAAATCTGGCAACCAGCCCAGAGTCCGTTTCCAAAAAGAAGCAGCTATCCTGGGCCTGTACAAAGGAGGTGGTTGCCCTAGCAACAGTATCTGATAAAAGAAAGCATGGCCGACAGGTACACACACAGATTGTTCCAGAGAGAGGAAAGCCATTCGGCTGCTGCTGCACTCGGTTGAGGAGTCATTTAGCAAATCTCAAGTTTTAAAGCTGAATCCTCTAATTTTCAATTGCAGAGATTTTCCGTGTGATATTTATTCAGGTCAGGATCAATGTATTTCATAATTTGGCATTTTTGTAGTGATAGCTGAGAATGGGTACGCCTTTTACTTAAACACAGCCACCACAGATGATTGTTGAGATACATCAGCTAACTCAAAATAGAAAGAGTTGCTCAAATTATGCACTGATTTTTTCCCAAGGTTTTGAATTCAATTCTTCAATATGTCCCAGTTTCCTTTTTTTATCCTTATGCGGAGCTATGACTTTCATATGAAACATTCAAACTGCTCAGAGCCTTCATTATTTTCTTTTACATGATTATTTGACATTTGTGCTGTCATCTTTTTAATAAAAGACTAAACATTTTTTCAGTGTCCTGTGTGTCCTGATTATTTTTAAGTGAATATTTCTTGATGAAATATTTTGTGAAAATAACTTTCGAGATTTTTATAAGAAGCTCTACAGTATGTATAGTCGCTAATGATGCTTGCATGATTATAAAGACCGGATGCTTTTTTAAATATGTTTTTATTGATTTCAGAGAGGAAGGGAGAGGAAGAGAAAAAAAGAGATATCAATGATGAGAAAGAATCATCGATTGGCCACCTCCCGCACAAGCCCACAACCAGCATGTGCCCTCGACTGGAATTGAACCCAGGACCCTTCAGTCTGCAGGCCGTCGCCCCATCCACTGAGCCAAACCAGCCAGGGCAAGAATGGATGCTTTTTTTTCTGAGAAGCTTGAAAAGATTGCTTACTAAAGTATCAGTTTCCCTAAAAGTGCACTTCAGACGGATCTATATATACTTTTTAGCACAATTTATTCCTGTTGTGTTGAGTTCTTCAGTCATACTGTCATCAGCACCTGAGCTTAGTGAACCAGTTTGTAAAAACATACACTTTTATTCCCCACTCCTATCCCTGACTAGCCAATTCCACTTTCAAAAAACTATATAACACAAGGGAAAACATTTAATAATCTTGTAGGACATCCAGGTCCTAATCCTCATAGGTCTTGGGTAATATCCTTAGCCTCCTGAGGTCCTAGAGACAGGATGCACTTTCTGTAAATGACCTCTAAGGTTCTTACCTGTGCTGTCCCATGAAAATGCACCATAGCCTACTGTGAGCACAAAGCAAGGTTCTGTGTGAGCCTACCCATTCTATTTTGACCAGGGCTTCTTTAGTAAGTGCAAGTTTTCTCTGCACAAACACTCCTGATTTTCCTCAGCAAAATACTATCAGCTTTAAAATTGTAGGTAAACAGTTCATTATGAACAAAAGACTCCAATAGATATTACTCGGGGATATTTTAATGCCTTCTGATCTGCTAGGTCCTTGGATTGGAGTACAAAATCCCTGGAACAAATCTAAAAGCATGCAGGAAGAGTGTATTGATTACTTCTTAAAAATGTGGAATAGCAAAGCATAGAGTAGGACAGAAATCGATATTATCTAGTTTTCTTTGACATAGGAGCAGGCTAGGACAATTTCAGGGTTGTCCATGATTAACTTGAAGGGCTCTCTAATCCAGTGTTTCAAAAATGTGAGCAGTACCTTTTCAAAGGAAAAATATATGAACCCATATTTCCACTGTTGATTCGCATTGTTTTGATTATGCTTGTAAATTTTTATAAATATAAAACTAGGTATAAACATCTTATACTCAGGGGACTTAGTCAGCTACAGAAACAAATTTACAAATTTAATATGAACTAAACTCCAAAGCCAATAAAATTAAAACTAAATTTATGTTATTAATGTAATGTGGTGAGTCATCTTGATATGCTGAAACTTAAGCTGTTTGAAATTTGAACATTGTACTGACTGCCACAGCGTGGTTTCAAATGTGTTTGTCATGCCTATGCTACTGGGTGCCATCTGTTGCCTCAATTTACTTACCGCTTTTCTCTACCCACACTCACGTGAAACTTTGTGTCATGATTTATGACATCACTTGGCCATCACAACTGGGAAAGCATGGTGCACGTCCTTAGTAACATCCTATTCTTTTCTTGGTAGTTGCTGACTATCAGAGGTGTACCATTCGTGCCATTATGACCTAAACATAAAAAGAATATAGAGGCAGTTCTAGTGAAGTCATCTATGTGATCCAACATATGATCATGTGGTCACATGATGCAGCATCCATTTTTTTTTCTCTGTAGACTATAAAAATAACAACAGAAAAATCAAGAAATCATTGTTAGAAAATTCACAAAACCCTAATTGGAGAAACAAAATTATGCTTTTCGTCATTTCCAAGGTAAGTTTTCTCAAAACCCAATTTCTTCGTGCATGTTCACTGTTGATTGACTAACCAAGCAGCATTCTCCTTTCTTTCTCCCTTTCTGGCCTGTTCATAGGATTGAGCAAAGCCAAATTTTGACTTTTACAGACTCCCTTCCAGGTAGGGTGGCAAGAGGATTTTATTTTGGCCAAAGAGACAAACGTGGAGGATGGCTCTGATTGCTGGAACAGTGATTTGCTTTCCTGATAAAAGTGACAGGTACCAAATGGTAAATTGTTTGTCCTTCTGTTGCTGGAGGAATACACTAGTGGAATCCCTCCATTGTTTGTGAGAGTGTGGTTCTTGGGCCATTGCTGAAATCAGAATTTTCAGAAGCTACAAATGGGAGGTGAGAGGTGGTAGAAGGTTTTATTGGCATGGAGTTACATTCCTCAGTTTCCAATGTCCCATTTCCCCCAAGCTAGTCCTAAAAGAGTGGCAGCTGGGAGTTCAACAGAACCAGAAGGAAGGCCAGTGAGCTTCCGATCAATGTAGCAGCTGGGTGTGGTTCAGCATCCAAGCTAATTAAAGTCCATTAGTCCATGTGTGGAGTCCAACTTGGCCATGAGCCATGTGGGCACTGGGGAGCTCATCCCCCTGCCACAGGAGAGCCATGAACCCTGGAAATGAGAGGGAGAAAAGAGACAGAGAGAACTCACTTCTTTGTTTGGAAGCTAAAATATTTAGGTTTGGCACACTTGCAGTGCCCACGCCCATCCTGGCCACTAATTTGTCCCCAGGTATGACTGGCAGATAGGTAGGCACCTTTTCACTCATATCTTACTGGGCATGTATCTAAACTGCCTTTGTCTCATTCCTTCCCCTATGGCTCAGCAGGGAATAGACTTGGAAAGTGTTAAATGCAGCTTTTTGGCAAAGCTGTATGTAATAAATGGCATGCCTATATTATCTGGTCTCTCCTTTCAATCCTTTCCGTTAAATAATAGCCAGGTTATTACAATGGCACCACGTCCTCTTCCCTATTGTTTCTGCCTTGAACATAGACTGTTTTGTTTTTTTTTTGATTCCTGGAAATATGTCAGACATCTCATGAGAAATTAAGGCCATTAAGTGTGAAAGAGAAGAAAGATAAGAAGATCCTGTGTCTTTGGTGATTTCTAGATTTCTTACTAGGTAAACAATGTATGTTCCTATGGTGTAAGCCACTGTTAATCAGAAGTCCTGCTTCTCACATCTGGAAACATTTCTGATACAGAGATCTTATATTATCTTCCACCAGACCTTAGATATTAATTCTGTATTTTTACATGAATTACTGTATGCGTGTATACATACTAAGAGTCTTTGGCCCTTTATAACAATGTGATTTGGCTATAATTCGCTGCTACAGATAAAATTACAGAAAAGATGAAGGCTATAGTTCCTGCTGTTAGGTCTGTATAGCATTCATGCTCCTCTGAAGTGTTTACTTAAATTGTCGTTCTTTGAACCTAAAGTTGAAAGGGCATCTTAGAGAGGTTCTGTCATCTACCTCCCTCATTTTTATAGAACAGAGATGTCATGTGACCTTCCTGAAGACCCACAGGCCAAAGGTGACCGAGAAGCAGATAGTGACTGGCTAGCCACAGGAGTTAACTTACTTTGAAGAGTGTGGTGTTAGGAGGAACTCGTCTCAGTAGGGATTAATGTTATTTCTAGCTGACTAAAAGCAGATCACTCAGCTGGCATCTTCTGCAACAACACAGTACATATTTATTAGCAGATCAGTGATGGGTTCCACAGTGTCTACAGACCTTTGTACAAAGCTCTGATAAAACCAGAGAAGCCAAAGAAACTACTGCATTCCTCACATACTTGAATTATGGTCCTTCTACTTTGTGAAAACCCATTTGAAAGAAAATACACAGCTGTGATAAAGTTCCTTCTTTATATAAAGCATAATTTTCTTATTTTAACATAAAGGATGTTTGAGAGATGCAACATCACAAGTGCTTTGGGCAGCTAAAAAAATACAACAGAATTATTAAGGAAATGTCAAAGATAATATCAGAATATAGTGTGGCCTTGCCACATAGACCAGTGGTTTTCAAACAAGTTCTTAAAATCACTTAGGGTTTTAAAAATATCAATGTCCAGGTACAAACCCCAAGATTGAATCAGAATATCTTAGATGGTACTTTGCCTGTAATATTTATTTGTTTGTTTGTTTATTATTAAAGCACCTCCTGGGTTTCTAATGTGCTGACAGGTTTGGGAACCACTAACATAAACCAAAGGCAAGCTTATACATTTAAAAATGCTGCATCCTATCCAGAAAAAATACATTTTCTCCCATTTACCTTACTTTCTCTCATCTTTACTAAATAATAGGTTTCCTTTATGTCAAATTTCATGAGTTGTTACTTTCAGTCCTTGTCTAGAAGCTCAAGATGAAAGAGACAATATAGCAATCCACAATCGTTATTTGACTCAAGAAAAGGAAATTATTACAAACATAAATATTCCAATGGAGGCCATATCACCAGATGCATGAAGAGAAAAATAAACCCAGCCCTCAATTTTTTTTCTGCTCATAGTCTTGGACTCCAATATGACATATAGCCCTTCAAATGGACCTGGTTCAAAGGTGATGGCATAGTCATCAAGCTAGACTTGACCTTCTTCTTTTGAAAGTGGTCCTAAACTCAGATTATCTAAGTGGGTATTGGGTTGTGCTTCATGACATCCTCAAACAATACCCAAAGAACACTGCATCAAATAATGCCCTAACTAAGGTTGCCTCCAACTGGGGGAAGAGGCCAAACCTTTGAATCAAAGGAATAAATCAGCATCACAGCATGCTGCGATCATAGCCAAAGAATCAGAACACTCTCAAGATAAAAGGCAAAATAATACATTCATATCACTAGATGCCAGGTGCATTCTGAGTATCACCAAATTCCTGGTATGTGAAATAGGTGTATGCCCTTGGGAATCACGGCCAGGGTTATCTATGTATTCCTTATGTATTGTTTGGGAAAGCTTTGATAGATGAGAGAATTAGAGGTAGCCTGAGTAAATTTGGTGGCAATAAAATGGGGAAAAGCTTAGGAACTATTTTATATCTTCTATATGTCTGCATTCCTCCTTGGAAGCATGACTCACAATTAAGAGAATTCTCTTAGCATCTCTTAAAATCTGAATAAATCCTTTGGAAGTGTAGGGAATCTAAAGATCATTTTTTAAAATTTTGTGACCCTAAATAGCTCACATTCTAGGGAAGAAATGAGAGAATAATAATCACTAAATTATTTGTCTGATTAAAGCTCAGTTATAGAAGTGAGACCAGAGGTTTCCAGGTATCAGCCCCAGTGGAATGAGGAGGCAATGACCATGAAATACAAGTCTTGGAATTGCCCCAATCTTTTTTGTGATGTCATTTGCCCTTCAGTGATTCCAGTCAATATTACATAGTAGAAGTTTCTATACCAAAAGCCAAAGATGGGGCAAAAGATGGGGCAAAGTGTTTGCCTATATTGTGTGAGTTCTCTCAACAAAATACTGGTCAGTATGATAAAAAAAAAAAAGAGAGAAAAAAAAAGTCCTATGTTTAAGTTCATCTTTGGAGGCTGGAATTTGGTCGCATGCCTTTCCAAGGAGTCTGCCTCGAATTGATTTGCACTGGTATCATCAACATTTGGGAAGAGCTTTCTGCCATCGTTGTCCAGGTTGGAAAATCTATTTTCTATTCAGTTCTAGCAAAACATGAATAACTTATTGAATACCCAAAATAGCCAATACAAAGGTAAACATTATTGGTATATTTGAAAGAGGAGGAGTAGACTTAGGGCAAGAATGGAAGAGGAAGTAAAATTTTATAAAACTTTATATCCTCTAGGAGATGCTAGCCAAGTATTCGAATGGTGGAGATATCACTAATGAAGGAGGTCCATTCAGCAGCTGTGAATGAGTGACTATTATTGAAACCTGGGCAACAGATCCCAACTTTTTAAAAATACCAAGAAAATTCTCTTCAGAAAGATGATGAAGCTGTGAAGTCTTCATTATTATAACACCAGATTTATGGGAAGGCATGACCTGGAGGGCCAGGAAATGGTTAAAAGACTCTGATAACTTATCAGACTAGCAAATACTTATCAAAAATTATCAAATCCATGGTTGGCAACAGTACAGAAGAAGAAGTAATTACCTCTTAAGGTACTGGCAGGAGTTTGGCAACATCTATCAGAATGTTAACATTGTACCTTTAACCAGAAACTCCATTTCAGAGAATGCATCCTAAGTAAGTAATCAGCAAATGTGTAAAGATGTTTGTAGAAATATATCCATCCTGATTTCTGTTACATCTGATATCAAAAATTAGAAATACCTCAATGTCCATCAGGAGGAAATTAGATACATAAATTACAGGAGTGCCAACAGAATCCCAGGTGACCATTAAAAAACATAATGAAATTCTTGGGCTATTTTGTACATGAAAATATATAAATAACATGTTTATAGTCAAGTCAAAATGCTGATAAGGAATAGTATGAATGATAAAATTCCATTTTTATTTTAAAATGTATATACATAAAAAAATCTCTGAGAGTATGAATTTAAATGCTAAAGAATATACAATAAAGAATTAGCAATAATTGTCAATGGGCAGGACATTTTGTCTTGAGATACTTTATTCCTTCATTATACATATTTATATTGATTCTTCATATTTCTATATTTTCTGAAATGTTATAAATATGTAACCTTTATTATTAAAAAAAAACAAAACAATGACTCATGTCCTTTCTTTTTTTAACACTTAACAGACATAGAGGTTTGTGGTTGTCAAAAGTCAGGAACAAGAAAAGGTTCCGGAATCCTGAGTGTCGCATCAGTTAGGAATCAGTGTTATGAGTTTCATAGGAAAACTAAAGCTGCCTGCCTCGGCCAGAGGTCACACACATTTGGGGGAGAAAGCTAACTATATAATTACTTTCCAAGAGTGAGGCATTCAGAGTCGTTTAGTAATCACCTGGGCTCACATGAATTGTGCCTTATTCTACTTGACCTGTCTGTAACTTTAATAATGTTAATCATACCCTCCTTCCAGAAATCTCGTTCTCCTTAACTTTTAATTTATCACTCTCTCCTGCATGGTTAAAAGGCTCTGTGAATTTCTTTTTAAATGCTGTCAATTCATTTCTTGTTCCCATCCTGTGAAAATGCATATTCCCTAGAGTTCTTTCATTAAGCTTCTGTTTTGTTTGTTTATACTGTTCCTGAAAAATCTACTTTGTACTCAGTTTCACTCATTCACCCCTCATTAGTTTGTTCACCAACATTATGACCCATACCTAGACTCAGATACACATCTGTTCTGTGGACATTTCCAATTAAGTGGCCCAAAGACCTCTTAAAGTCAATATAAACTGAAATAAATGTATTGCACGCGCGCGCGCACACACACACACACACACACACACACACACACACACTTCAACCACACATTATTTTTTTTGTATTTTCTTTTGATAAATGCTACTGTCAGCAACCTCTCCAAACACCAGAGCCTGCAGAGTCAACCTCAACACTTTCTCCCTCACTATTCCACAAAGTCCTATAAACTCTGCCTCCAAAGCAACTCACTTATTTACACTCCACTTTCCACTGCCACTGCCACTGCCACTGCCCTGGTTTAGACCAAGCACGTCAAACTCAAAGGCTAACACGGGCCAAATAAACAAGTTTTAAGTGTATGTGGGCCGCAAAAAAACAAAAGCTTCAATTTTTATAGAAACATAGGTTTATTTCGATAGAGACATGCTGAATACAAAGGGCTGAACTAAATGAGTAATCATTAACATAAAATAATAGAACATTTTAATAAAAATTAATATTTTTTCTTGAACATTAACTTACCAGACACTGAATAACTGCACAAATTAATAAGCGTAATGCAAATAAACCTATTTTTCTTGTTCTCCGAAAGTGAAGTATTTCCTGTTGTGCACACCAAACAAGTGAGTACAAAACTAATGATGTGGCAATTGGCTGCTAAAATATTCACTGCTAGTATTAGTGCAGAGAAATGGTGCGCCTGTATGTAAGGTGTGTAAGGAAAATTAATGCAACATGATTATAGTAATCAGTCATTAGTGAACATTGTAGTTCGTTATTAATAATTGTGTATAAAAGTTCGTTATTAATAATTATGTAAAAATTAAGTTAGGAAATTTTTATTAAAATGTTTCTTAGATACCGTTATATTGGCTGGGCCACAAAAATATTCATTGTGTGCCGCATGCAACCCACGGGCCGCGAGTTTGACATATTTGGTTTAGACCCTCTTTATATATCTTTACATTATTTTAATAATCCTTAAATGGCCCCTGAGTCTTACACAAAGCTTACATCAAGCTTTTTCCTGATATGCATATCTAATCATGTCATTCCCCTATTAAATTCTTCATGGGATCACCATTGCCTTCAAATTCTCCATCATCTTTTCTTACCATTTCAGACTCAAATATTTTTGTATCCTCACATATACTGTATCTCTAAGTTCCCCTTAAAGTAGTAAACTTTCTTATGCCTCCAAACATTTTTTCATTCCCTCTACTTTCAAGATTCAATTTGTCAAAGACCCACTTGAGAGCCACTGGAAAGTTAACTAGGAGACAATTCCAAATCAAGAGAGTTATTATTTGGGGAACCTGAGATCACATAATCAGGGAGAGAACCAGAATCATTTTCAAGAAAAACCAAGATTGGTGAAGTAATGGAATTTTGTGGCAAAATAATTGCCCTTAAAGAAAAGAAGAAGAAAAAAGGGAAGGACAAAAATAGGAGAGGTTAATGTGTGGTCATGTTAGTTTAAAGAAAGAAGGTTCAAAAAAGAGACCTTGGCTAGTAGTTCAGATTAAGGCAATAAATTTACAGTTGGTGCTGGCAAGCCACTTTAATTTGGAAACTGAGAAATGAAGGCAAGACAAGTAAAATTGTTACCATTCCCCCAGTAACCAAGTCCATCAGTCTCTTTGACCATTGTTGATCGAGTCAAATATGGAGACATGTGACCCAAACTAGACCCTAATTCTCTCCCTTAGGAATTTATAAAGTGGAACAGGGACAACCAGAGAAAAAGGACAGTGTGAGTTGAGTTATATCATGACAATGGCCTATTGGTGGCTGTTTCTGACCTCCCCAGAACAGCCACGGTTTCCTCCTTCTAGGAGGCTTGGTTTGGACTACCCAGAGCTGTCACTAAATTTCCTTTTGGACTGGAGTGCGGGAAGTCACCACTTGCCAATACTGTCAGTGCACCAAGAAACGGAGAAGGCTGATGGACCTTGGGCATTAGCAGGGCTGGCACTAAGCACCTCATCTGTTTAGATAGTGGTGGCTCAAGGCAATTCCCTAACCAGATAATCCTTTTACTGTTTACCAAACTTTACCTTTGATATGCCTGTATGCATTGCTAAAGGGCAAATGTGTATTCAAGTAAATGAATAGCGGACCAGGCCAGAAGTCTGCGTGTCTCTTCAAGAAAGAGGCTCCTCCTTACCCCCAATGCCTTCTAAAATCATGGACCAGGCCAGAAGTCTGCGTGTCTCTTCAAGAGGCTCCTCCTTACCCCCAATGCCTTCTAAAATCATATTTCTTGTATGTCATTTTCATTTGTGCATCGGCCCCTCCTTCAGATCCTGAGCCCAGTCGTGCAGGTCGCGGCACTGGAGTATACCAAAAGGTCTTCGAATTATCTGAGAACAAAGCAAGTTGGAGGACAACATGTTCAATATGATTTCTATTGTGTAAAAAAGAAGGTTGTTTATAATTTAGATTTAAAACAACAACAATCTGGATGCCAGGAATGCATAGATTTCCAATGTTGTCGAAGGTGCCTGCTGACTTGCATGACAGTAAGCCAGCTGCTCTCCTGGTTGGTGTTGTGCCTCTAGTTAGCATCATGCAACCTGACTGTAGATATTGTGAAAATACTCAACAGAGATAAGCAGACACCAGTGAAGAGAAGTGTTTGTTGAGGGCAGGGTGTGTCTTAGGTAAAGCTGTAATACAGCACTCCCCACGAGAGGATCCCTCTGGAAGAAATGTTTCCTACACACCCCTCCACATGGACTTATTAGATATGTCAACAACTAAAAGTTTGCTTTCCAGTAGATAAATAATGAAAATTAAATGTTGGAAGAAATGAGCCAGTATTATCCTGGTGAAGATATAGCCATACAATCATACCAAAGCAAAATAATTCCAGGAAAGACATTGTTCAAATTGACCTATGTAGCACAGGCAAAGAGCAAAGTAAGAATTGAGATAAATCAAGGTTATAACTAAGGGAGATGAACTCTGACACATCCAAAGACTTGGGCAAAAACAGGAAAGCAAGTGGTAGGGACAGTAATAAGCAGTGTCAGACACTGAGGATTATTCAGGATGAATATGTAGGTGCTAGAAGAATCTATTTGGGAACACTTTACAATATGTCCCTCAACCCCCATGTTCATTATTTTATGGCAGCATTTACCCTACTGAGATCATTGACTATCTCCAGCTGTTCCCCACAAAACTCAATTCATGAAGGAAAGGGACTGCACGTTTACCTCTGGATGCTCAGCATTTAATAGAGTATCCAGCACAGGGGAGACCATGAATTGTTGCTGAAAGCATGTTGAATGAATTAAGACATTAGCATATATTTGGAGCACAAAAGAAGCATTTTAATCTAACCTAGATAACTATGGAAGAGAATGACAGAAGCAAATATATTTAAATAGAAGTATTTCTAAATATGCAAATAAAATGCCTTCATATAACTTTCTTTACCAAATTGTAAATAGTGGCCTTATTCTTTGGAGAAACTTGGAAACATTGAACTGATGCTGGAGATAGGAGGAAAAAAAGCAAATTCATCTTGCTTGCAGCAAATTAAAGTATGCATTTTCTTCTTTTGCCAAATCCCCATATTCCAGGGGAATAATATCTTTGTGCTTTTCCTGCATATTTATGATCATCTGGTGAAGTGTTTGTTAATCTTTAACCTAGCTGGGATCAATCACAATATGCCTTCACACCAAGTAAAATATTTGCACTGCCTTATTGGACACTGAGAACTGTATTTAAAAACTGCCTGTTCATGGTGTGATCACATCTTAAAATGTCCCTGTATCTATCAAAGAACTATTTATTTTAAAGTATCAACTCCAACTTTGAAACCTTGGGATGCAGAATTAAAATTAGTAGAAAATCAGAAATCAGAGTAAATCTAATTGCATTAAGATTTGTTCATGATCAGATCATGAACCTAATCCCTCCCAAATGTCCCCATAGCCCTGCTGTATATATCAGGATGCTATATGCTCTTTTTCAATTGCAAAGAACAACAGATGAGATAGTTACAAAGTAGGCATTCAAAGTTCAATTTTAATTAGCTTATCTAGTATTTATAGAAAGGTAATAAAAAGAAATCTCACCCTAGCCGGTTTGGCTCATTGGATAGAGCGTCAGCCTGCTGACTGAGGGGTCCAGGTTTGATTCCAGCCAAGGGCACATGCCTGGGTTGCAGGCTTGATCCTCAGTAGGGGGCGTGCAGGAGGCAGCTGATCAACAGTTGTCTCTCATCATTGATGTCTCTACCTCTTGCTCCCTCTCCCTTTCTCAATAACAATATTTTTTTAAAATGTCAAGGAATTGCCATGTATGATAAAACCATTCTTCTCGGGGTCCAGGTTTGATTCTAGTCAAGGACACATGCCTGGGTTGCAGGCTTGATCCTCAGTAGGGGGCGTGCAGGAGGCAGCTGATCAACAGTTGTCTCTCATCATTGATGTCTCTACCTCTTGCTCCCTCTCCCTTTCTCAATAACAATATTTTTTTAAAATGTCAAGGAATTGCCATGTATGATAAAACCATTCTTCTCAGTATCTACAAAAACTTCAGCACTAGAGTGAGTTAGGCAAACCTTGGAATTGCATTCTACTTGTGAGAAAATCCAAAATAATAGAGTGAGAAGGCTTTCAAGATGCTTACTTTAAATGTTCTAAGATTCAATATGGCTCTTTTCTGGCTAATATTCAATGTTTAGAAAAGACATGTCCTGCTAGTAATATTATAGAAATAGAGTTAGAAAGTTAAAGACCCCATAGCGTAGTGAAAAGGTTGAGCTAGAACTCAATATGAATAACAGCCCCACTATTCTTGACAAGTTATGTAGCCCACTTGAGTCTCAGTCTACTCAATTGTAAGATGAGATAAACAATATCTATCTCACTGAGTTTACAAGAGGAGTGAAGAAAATGGGATAAAGTAAAATTCCTGTTACAAGGTAAGTGCTATAGAAATTTATCTGTTTGGGAGGCCTACTGATTTTTTTTAATACATGATAATTTGGATACAAAGGGAAAGCATATGTACAAAGGTGAAGAGAAAAGACAAATATAGTTTATAAAATCAAAGCAAATTGATATGCTGAAATCTAAATGTCACTTGGGGATGAAAAATCTGTATTGATTTCTGATGGCTTGGACATGGTGTGGAGTCAGCCATCACCCCACAATTCTTCCAGCTCTTTGACATTCAGAAAATGATCACTTAGCCACTGAACTTATAGTTTGATGGATCTAATAAAACCTGTATTAAATTGTTACCCTCTCATGTTCCATTGTCTCTGTAAATTGAGGAAAACCCTGATAGAAATCCTAGCTAAAATAATTTGGGAAAATATCATTTTATTCATTGCCTTTGGACTGAATTCAGAGAATCTCTATTTTTACATATATTGCCTTTGACAAACTTCACTTGAGATTAAAAATATTTTCAATTTTATATTCGTTATCATCAGCATCTCTCCATTAGCTGTGATGTGTCTTTAAGGTTTTGATCTAAATTTTACCAACATTTGGAAAATGTACAGTCTGAATAAACAATTGGCTCAAAGCAATCTGTTAAATTCTGCTAATCCCATCACCCATCATTTTATCAGGAATTACAGAAAAAAAAAGTAAAAGAAATTTTCTCATGGTTTCTGCCCAGAGGAGTACTAATGGGTTATGAACCCTTTCAGAGTCATAGAGGAGAGAAAGAGAGAGAGAAAATGGTTGCCTTGGTAACAAGGCCATCATTTTACAGGAATTACAGAAAAAAAAAGTAAAAGAAATTTTCTCATGTTTCTGCCCAGAGGAGTACTAATGGGTTATGAACCCTTTCAGAGTCATAGAGGAGAGAAAGAGAGAGAGAAAATGGTTGCCTTGGTAACAAGGCAGACCAATCAGCTGCATACACACTCTCTCCAGATCATCTAATTTATTCAGTAAATGCAGGCTAGAACAGGTGGCTAACCTAAATGATGCCAAAAAGCTTTAGTTCTCAAACATACACACCCTCTACATTTTCTTATACATAAAGTTTCATTCTTGCCCTTCATAAAGGAAGAGTTAACGGCGCATTTCCGTGTGCAATGTATCATATTAGTAGTCAGAGGAGCTGTCAGTACTTGTCACTTATGAATTTTCTAACAAAAAGAAAGGTATGTGATTTCAAGACTCCTATCAGAAAATTCCATTAGTTGTATTTTAATAAATCAAATATCGCTGTGATTTTTTAATACCAAGAGAGTTTCCCCTACATTTCACAATTGCTCACAATAATAAAGCATCATGGACATAATTACTGGCCTGGTTAGGTAGCTCAATTGGTTAGAGTGCCATCTGGAAAGGGATACACCAAGGTTGCAAGTTCGATCCCAGTCAGGGCACATGCAAAAATCAAACAGTGAATGCATAAATGAGCAGGACAACCAATCAATCTCTCTCTTTCTCTCTAATTAATAAATTAAAAAAAGGAAAAAGCAATTTCATTTCCTTAAGCCCTCCGAAAGCACCTGGGTATTTGTAAATAATTCTGGATTGTAAAGGGGAAAAAAGAGAGAATCATAGTAAGCTAGTTAAAGCTCTATTAATTATAGCATTGAATAACCCCATTTGTTAAATCTGAAGTTATAAAGAAAAATCTGGAAAACTAACATTAAAGCATAAACTTTTTCATACTATATAAGGACTTCTATGGTCTGTGCCAACCTCAACTCCAAACTCTTCCAAATACATCCTGATCATCAATCAGCAAAACATCAATGAAATCTGCCCTGCACATATCTGCACTTTGCATTTGCTGTTGTTTGTGTCTTAACATGTCCTTCTGGTGCTGGACTGTCTTCTCAATGCATATCTATCCCTCAAGGCTAAAATCAAACAATTTCCCTCTCCAAAGCCTTGCTCACCTCCCCAGGAAGAATTACAAACATCACACTGTGCTCCCTCTGCAAGTAATTGCATTGTTTGTTTTTATATCTACCTTCCTCATCAGATTGAGTCCTCAGACCTCAAAAGCAAAGACTATGTTTTATTCACTCTTCATCTTGAGGTAGTACCTGACTTATAATATGAAATAATAAATATTTGATAAAAAGATTAATTAATGGTTGAAAGAATGAGTGCATGAATGAATGAAATTGTGCTTTTTTGACACAAAATCTGCACAAACCTACTATATGACAAAACATTTTTTAAATTAAAGTAAAAAAATCTCACTAACTTAGACAAAATCCAATGCAGTGTGTTTGTATGAGTAAAGAATCTGTATATTTTGAAAACTTTTCTGCAAATGAAGTCTTAAATGCAGCTTTTCTTTTAAACCTGAATGTCATTCCATCATCCAGACTGCTATTCCTGCTCATTTCCCTCTCAAAGCATTTCTACCAAAAACCACAGGCTTCTAAAAGCAGAGCTTGACAGTATGGACTAGAGTTATTATCATTTCAATTTTGCCTTCCTACTTCCCAGTACATGGTATTCACATAAGCAAGTGTTTGTTGAAAAATGACATTTAAAATAGGAAACAACATTAGCTGGGAAGTTCAGGTCTCCGCATGTCTCTATTGATCTGCTTTTGAAGTCTTTCAATTGTTTCCAAAGGTGACCCTTGCTGCCTCAGGATGTTTCCGTGGCAACAGGAATGCCTGCTTCCAGCATGTAGAGAAAAGGCATCTCTGTTTGTTTTATATCCCAGCACCGCCCAGAGATGCTATGTTCCTTCCAGGAAAGCAAAAAGCCCTCATTTTTAAGTAGCAGATCGTCTCTCCAGTTCATGGGCTTCCCATTACTCTGAAAAACAAGAGGTGAGGATCATTATCTGGCAATCGTTTCCTCATCTCATGAAAAGGATGCAACCTCTATATTGATGCATTTGTATTCTCCTTCCCTAATTGTCTCACATGCCTGCCTATGCATTCAAACACACAAACACACGTACACAACACACACTACACACACACATACTTACACACAAATACATACACATCGTCACATCCTCATTTCTTTCTTTTTTTATTTTCTGTATTAAAGCTTTTCGCTTACTATCAATTTTCTCCTTTTTGTACGGTATCAAATTTATTTATTTTCTATTTCCAGCAAAGGCTTCTTTGTACATCTCATTTTCCAACATCCACCAAATTACAAATTGTAGTTAAATGTCAACCTCTATGGCTAAAAAAGACTTGGTTGGAGCAACTGGCATTTGATCAATAATATAAGTACTTATTATTGCAAGATTAGATGGAAAAATAAAATAATCCTTGACATTAATATTGTTTATGATCAATTTCCCTTTAATTCTCATTTGCTTATATTTTATTTTAAATGGTATAGCAGCATTTTATTTGTCATGCTTTATGCCTTCCAAAAGCAATTTGAGAACATTTCTATTGCTTCAATAAAACCTCTTTGTGCCAATTTCATGTAGTTGCGCAGTCATATCATAAAGTGGCTGGTGTCAAACAAACCTTCATATTAGTGAAATTCTTTTGTCTGGATTTGTTCCTGCAAAGAGGAAGAATATTAATGAGGCTATATATAGTTTTGCTGGGGGAAAATTATTCTTAAAGGATGCTTTCAGATATAATTTTTGTACTAATTTCAGCAGGTAAATAACTAAATAAACTAGATTTTTAGAGTGCATTATCAAAAGACTCAAACTTATAGCCCAGTTTTTCCAATGTAGAATGTATAGAATCCTAAGATGAACAGTAAAAGTACAATGACTTCTTTCATAACCAAACTACCTATGGAATACAATTTTTAAAATATTATTCAATATATAGTGTGACAGCCTGGCCAGGGTAAATCAGTGGTTGAGCATCAACCTATGAACCAGGAGGTCATGGTTGGATTCCCTGTCAGGGCACATGCCCGGGTTGTGGACTTGATCCACAGTAGGGGGCATACAAGAGGCAACCAATCAGTGATTCTCTCTCATCATTAATGTTTCTATCTCTCTCTCCCTTTCCCTTCCTCTCTGAAATCAATAAAAATGTACAGATTTTTAAAAATACATAGTGTTACAAATCCATAGACCTAAAATACATTTATTCTAATAAATTCAGAAGTGTAAATCTGCAATGGACCTTAGAAAGAATGTAATTTTTCAATTTATACATGAGAAATTGAACACCAAGAAACGGTAAGAAATATGCCCCTGCAAATTTGACTCAAGCCATGGATGAGTATCAGAAAGTTTTTTTGATTTTTATTTGCTTACCATATAAAATGTCCACCATAAAGTTATTAAAGACAAGAATTACATTTTGCTCTTTATTGTTAAGTGTTTTATTTTATAACAAAATGCTCAACTTTTAACAATCTCTAATAAATTATTTATGCGTGCAGCATTGGTTAGGAATTCTCCCAGCTAAAAGTAACAGAAAACACCACTTATGGTGACTTAATAAATATTGATTTATTTTTCTGACATAACCAGGAGTCTTGAGAGAGGCAGCTGGCATTGGTTCAGTGGTTTCAGCGTGTTAGGGTTGGCATTTCTGAAATTCTCCTGGGATTTCCTCATATCTACCTCATAGTCACAAAATGGCTGCAGTAGCTTTCAGCATTCCAGTCTGCCTTCAAGAAAGAAGGAAGAAGGAGCCATGCCACCATGTCTTTCCCTTCTAGCAGGTAAATAAAGTCTTTCATAAAGTTCTTAGCAAGTATATGTCCGTGTCTCCGTGTCCAGGACTAAAGAATATGGGTGCTCTCATTGCAAAAGAGATTGGAAACATGAGAACTTAGTTTTTTCAACTGTCATAATAGAGATGACAATGGAGAAATGGATTTGAAATACCTGAGGGTGAGCTAAAAAGAATAGATTCTTAATTTTAGATAGACAGATAATAGGTAGATAGTAGATGATAGACAGACAGATGATAGATAGATGATGATAGATAGATGATGATAGATAGATAGATAATAGATGATAGATACGTAGATAGAATGATAGATGGATAGATAGATAGATAGATAGATAGATAGATAGATAGATGATAGATAGATAGATAGATGATAGATAAAATATAAAAAGAAAACAAGAAAGAAACAAAGTAAGATATCAAAAGAGAAAACAGGAAAAATGTATTCTACTGCAATCTTAAAACAGAAAAATGAGGCATTTAAAATAAGAAACAGGGAAGACATGAAGCTGCATTTAAATGTTTTCTAAATGCCTTCCATGATGAGATCCCAGAAGCATGCTCAGTGGACTAGTTTCACTAGTGACCAAAGCAGCCAACAGAGAGCGTATGACCATCTCAATGGACATTAAGAACTTGTGTGTTTTGCCAGTTGGTCAGTCAAGGGAAAACTCGGGGAAACTATTGCTGAAAACTCACTTTGAAGTGTCTGAAATTTAAAATCATTTTACTGGGTGAGTAATTTAATTTTTGCATACTCTTCTTAACACAGACTTTGAAAGAACAATATTATTACAATTTGTCATTTGACTTTAAAGGAATTTCCAAGTATTCTGAAAGTGCTATGAATATTTATAAAAGCTCTTTTTAAAAATATATATTTTTAATTTATTTCAGAGAGGGAGAGGGAGAGATAGAACATCAATGATGAAAGAGAATAATTGATCGGCTGCCTCCTGCACGCCCCACACTGGGGATCGAGTCCACAACCAGGGCATGTGCCCTAACTGGGAATTGAACCATGACCTCCTGGTTCATAGGTCAATGCTCAAACTCTGATCCACTCTGGTCAGGCTGTAAAAGCTCCTTTCCTTTCGCTCAGCATAGTCCAGTAGAAAACCCAAGTGGGCCAGATAAATTGCCATAAAATCAAGTCAACAGGCTTACTTTCTCAGTCATACTTGCCCATTTCTCTTTCTCAAAACAAGTGTGAAGGATTATGCTGTCTCCTCATCTTCAATTCTTGCTAGAATCTAATAAGTTCCATGATAGAGGCTCTGTTGTCTTGTTTGCTGCTGTATCTCAAGTATCTCCAACAGTGACTAGTACAATGCAGTCATTCAATAAATAGTTGTTGCCTAAGTAGGTAAAAAAAAAAATCAATCCTTTGTAGATCAATTGCCTACTAGGCAAATGATATTCTCCTTTGAGGTGAAATTTAATACATCAACATAAGCTGCACAGTAATAGAGTTAAACATCAGATCCTTCTTCAGAAAATAGCTCATTGATTAAAATTTAAAAAGAAATTTAGACTATAAATGTCTTAAGAGTGAGAACCACATGCCTATCTTTTTGTCTTCATTGCCAAACCCAGTACCTAGCACATAGTAAGTGTTTGTAAAATGAGTTGCTGGTCAGATTTTATAATGCATAATTACTAAAGTCGTAGCAATCAATACTTTGCTTCAAGCCTTAAAATAAAACTATTTTGACACATTTCCAATACACATACAATCCTTCAACTCCATTCTTAAGAATGGTATTTAACCTCTAAACATTCACCTTGTCAATTAGTGGCTAATGAAAATCTGAGAGGAAATTCATAAAGCCCAAGTCAGAGTAAAGCAAACATTTATACATGCATGTGCACATACACAGGTCATATAGCTCTCTTTTCTCATATTATTCTGGGCTTGTAAAATAAATTGTTCTCAAAGAGAAAATAAAGCAGTCAACCTAGAATCCTAGTGGATTTGTCTCTAAGAACACAGAAGCAAATCACTCTATGAAGAGCAGGATTCTATAAAATAGTGTTTATTAATTTATACCTATGCAATTCCTACAACAAGTGTAAATGAAGATAGTGCATTTCTTTATGGCTAGAGGATGAAACGCATTGCTTTTTTTGAGATTAACTCTTTTTTATTGGCACCCAAAGCATCCTTAAAGCAGAGCTCCCATGAATGCCATGGTACACACCATTCCACAACAGAGCAGCCGGTGAGGTACAATATTTGCATCTTTAACAAATCAAATGTTGCATCATTTAAATACTTTTAAAATGGGTTTACTTTTTCAATTGTGATATTTTTACAGTTACATGCAAGTGAGCATGATCCCATGTTCATATGCTGTGGGTATAAATGTACACATTTAAAAGCAAGCCCTATAATTCGTTCAACTCCTACTGATTTCAGCAAAACCATAAGCAGTCAGTATTCCTCTCCCCTAACTGCAAGCACAAATATATTTTCAGTGTAAGCATTTTATTCCATAATGAAAAGGAGCGACAACAACAACAAAAGATCCAAAGCAAAATGTTCAAAGACAGAAATAAGTCAGTTGCAAACAAAAGGCTGATTGAAGCCCTGTTATTAGGTGAATGCATATTTAAGACTGCTCTGTTCTTTTGATGAATGGACATTCTTATCATAATAAAAATTTCTCCATATTTAATTTAAAAAAAGAAAACAGAAGGCTGGAGTGTTCATTAAACATTACCTTTTTCTCATGGTGAGGAAGATGCATCACGGTCATTTCTGTGTTTTCTCACAGTGCTGATTTCAAACCCCCAGCTGAGAAGGCAGCTGTGCGGAGCAGGGAGCTGGTGAGCGCAGCAGGAGTCCTGTTCCCTGATGCTACCCCCAGAAATCCATGCCTTCTTGCAGTTGCTGTGTTGTCATTAGTAATGCCAGAAATATGAAATGCTGTCCTCTTTTCTGCAGCAGTGATACAAAGATCACAGCGATGTGTCTTTAAAGACTTCCAAAGCCTGAACCACCCTCTTTTTATTGTTCTTTATTTGATGTAGCTTCCAGAGAGCAAGCACTGGCTACTTTTCAAGGAATTTGAAATTCTGGAGAACTTTCATTAATCATTATGCTAATGGAATAGATGGCAAAACAGACATGAAAGTTGAAGCATATGGGAGAGGGGATGGTAAGGTTGATTTTTCCCCTCCCGATACCAAAAAAGAAAGGAAAGAAAGAAAGAAAGAAAGAAAGAAAGAAAGAAAGAAAGAAAGAAAGAAAGAAAGAAAGGTCATATCCTATGAAAGACGACACTTAGGACATGAACCTGATTTTGATAACTGTTATTAATTTCAGGAGGGAAATCCATATTAAAGGTTTCAAGAAACTTTTATTTTTCATACCAAAAAAAAAAAAAAAAGAAAGGAAAGAAAGAAAGAAAGAAAGAAAGAAAGAAAGAAAGAAAGAAAGAAAGAAAGAAAAAGAAAGAAAGAAAGAAAACTTCACTGTTATACAGCAATTTTTTTCTAGGTTGCAGCTATGAAAACCTTACCTAAAAAAAAAAAAAAAACACTATATCTTATGTCTGAGATTAAGGTAGCAATATGAAATTAACTGCCACCTAAAATCAAGCTACATTTCTTAAAAGCTCTTGAAAATTGAATTAATTTGTCTGTTTCCATCCAGTAGCATTAAAAATGGTTTATGAACTACTGGGGAAATGACTTAAAAAATAATTACAGGGAAACTACTGAACAACAGAAGGGCTGCAGTTGCTGGCTGCAAGGCATGATTGATGTTACAAGATTGTCATAAGTGAATTAACTGTGTCATATTCAGAGCTAGGAATTCTGGTGGGGATTAGCCTTCAACATCAAAGAAAAAATAATTCGTTGTATTTCTGAAGGTAGCATAGGTGTTAAATATATATTGTAAAGTATTTATAAACTCTATGTTATATCCACACATATATACTATATGCCTAATGTATAAAATTACATTTCTATGCATAAAATACATATGTGTTGCTATGTATATTCAGGGATATTAGGCTTCAATAGCTAAAATAATATTTACTATGTTTCAATACTTTAAATAATTATAAAAATATTTAAAATAAACCTTGAACACTTTCAATTTTCATATTTTACTCAATTTATGTTAGACATCAAAAGACAATGAATGAACAAAAACTCTCCCTTTAAACAGGTTCAACAACAAGAAAAGAGAAGATTCAGACATAACTTGGCTCAAGAAACTCCCACAAACACTAAATAGTAAAATCTGTTTTTATGTTGTATTACTTAATGAACTTTTATTCATATTTTTAAAATCTTGAACAGTAATTTTAATATATATTTTATTATTGAGTATATTTCTGTTATTACCTGAAAGCAACAATCAAATATCCAAGTCAGTAAAAATTACTGACAAAGAGGAATACATTTTAAGAGTGTCTTTTATTTATATTTAGCAATTTTATAAGTCAATTTTGGAAAAGATGTAGAGCTGAAAGATTAACATTTAGAATAATTTATCTAAGGATTATGTCATCCAATAGGTATTTATGACAATGTACTTGGTGTCTAGAATTTTATCTTGCTAATTTAAAACCAAGATTACATCAAACAAAATTTCAGATAACACACATTATGGAGTTATTTCAGAAAGTCTCCTTGGTATTTCAAATGGAATTCCAACCAAAAATATTTGGAAGACTAAAAAAAAACTAATACATTTTTTTATGACTGCAGAACAAATGGCCACAAATTTAGCAATTTAAAGCAAAATAGTCATCTCATTTTGAAAATTTAAATGCACTATTTTTATAAATAAGTTTAAAAATGTTGCCTTAGCATCTTGTTGTATGATCATAATAATTTTTTTCATTTACCCATTCATTTACAATACCTATTGTTTTGACTTCTGCAAATAGTTGAAATTTTGCCCTGAAGAAATTATATAAGTATTTTGTCTACTGAAACACTATTTCTAAAGATAGCAAATATTTCATTTTAGTCTCAACACATATATGCAAGGCCATTCAAAGTGCTATGCTTTATTAGAAAATGAAGACAATAAGAAATTGAGCAGATAATATCTACAATAGTAATATCTTAGAGATGCATTTTACCATTCTCCAAAATAATTTTAGATACCCACAAAACACAGATAAAAAAGAGTGACCTCACAAATAATTATAGAAACTCAAATCAGTTCAAAATTATATTCTATTTTTGCCTATTAAATAATTTTTAAAATATAAAATTTACAATAACAATGGAAGTGCAGTATTATATATTCCTGTTGATAGTCCAAACTGGTGTATGACAGTTTGACAGGAAAATAATGACAACAGAGAAATCAAAGGGGAAAAATGACCAGAAATTAGTATTAATGGCCATGTCTGGGATATTTTATTTATAATGGTGCTCAGCATATGACATCAAAGAATTGAAAAAGTGAAAAAAATGAACTGTTCAACAGTAAATAAATCATTCCAGAAAGTGAAAAATCAGTGCTGGCAACGGGCAGAGTGAGGCTGTGATGAGCAACATACACAAAACATCAATACTCATCTGTGAAGTGTGGCTGTGACCAGGTCTGAAACAAGACAGAGACCAGGACTATCAACAAACACAAAAAACCACCCAACATCCCCTCTTTGTACTAACCCAAGTGACTACTACTTATTTACCAATGATAACACAGCACCACTTTAACCTTCCCACCACCTAGAGAATTGCCAAGATAGCCAATACCTGAATTGGCCCTATTTTTGACAGCATCCAATTCAGAAGTGACTCCCTCCTCTTTAAGCCCCATTTAGAACCACCCACCATAAGCCAAATCTTTAAAAACCATCTCCAAGACCCTTCTACTGAGACCTCCACAGTTTCTCTGGAGAGAACTCGCCCTTGCTTCATCAAGCTAAATAAGCTTACTTTGTTTCTCTCCAATGTGTTCTCCTGGATTTTGGCTGGTAGATTTCAGTAAGTACTTGACCTAGACCTTAGAAAATGGGGAAGGTATAGAGGGGAAGAAGGAAGATTCAACCTGGAGTGATGACATACCCATCTGATAAATTAGGAAACTAAATTTTAGATTGGAGATCATCACTCCAAGGGTCATTCAATGGATTACAAATTACAAATTAAATCAGCTCTCACATGTGTCAAAGATTTATTTCTGTGGGAGTCAATCGTCACTTGCTGAAGTATCTTCCCTGAGCCAAGGAAGGTTCACACCAAAAAGCCACCTAAAAAGCTTCAATGAGAACTTTCTGATCTAAACCAGTTGTCCCTCACAGACACCATCCATCTACTAGGATTGTCCTCACAAGACTACAAAGAGATTTCTCTGATACCCTGCTACATTTTTATGTTCTTGTAACTCTGGGTTGGGCCAAAAATTACAAAAATAGGAGGAAATACTTCTTTGAAATTAACTAGCTTTAAAAAAAATAGAGGAAAAGAAGATCAGTCAGATTTTGATAGAGAAAACTTATGCCAAGTTCTAAAGGCATAAAAATGCCAAGTGCAGGAAAGGATATATTTCAAACTTTAAATTGGGTCTGGAAATGTTGCAGGGATAGATACATATGGCAGACAAACAGAATGCATGCCAAAAGAGGCAAAATGAGTGTGAGAAGGTGTGAAGATTGATCTGTGCATATGGGGAACATTAGCCAAAGAAAATATCTGTATAGGAAATGGGCCACATTTGTACAGACAGGCGAGACCAGTGGAAGAAGTTGTGAATGTGCTATGAATGAGGAACCAGAAAAATTACAGTTTGACATTTTAGTATATTTTTTCTTTTTATATTTTTATTTATTTCAGAGAGGAAGGGAGAGGGAGAGACAGAAACATCAATAATGAGAGAGAATCATTGATCTGCTGCCTCCTACATGCCCCCTACTGGGGATCGAGCCTGCAACTTGGGCCTGTGCCCTGACCAGAATCAAACCATGACCTCCTGGTTCATAGGTCAATGCTCAACCACAGAGCCATGCTGACCTGGGCCAGTTTGACATTTTAAATGGTCTTAGATTCTATTTATTCCCCCCTCTGATTCAAAATAAGTATTTTACTTCTTTATCTAGAACCATCCCTTTCCTCTTTTCCATTCGATTAGCATAGAACGCATGAAAGAAGCCTGCTGCTCTTGTAGAGTTTAAATGTAGACATATCTAGGAGGAATCTAGAAGGCATGACCAAATATTTATTTTGTCTTATTTCATGTTTTCCCATTAATGATTAGAGAGTCAGCACTAATCGGAGGGGTTAGCGAGGAGGGTATCACATGAAATGTAATAGAATGACTCATATGTTAAGGGAAGATTTTAAAATAGAATACATACTGAAAAGTATTATTACTCTGAAAAGGTAGAAGGCATAGCATTCTTGTGTCTAGTTTCAAGGGGTCCTATTTATAGAGACAACTCTATTAACATGTATTGAGCCATGACAAAGGTATTTTCACATTTCAACATCATCTTAGTTAAAAGCAAAAGCTCATCTGGTGACTTGGTTTTAATGTTATATAAAATATATATGACTGGAATAATTACATAATGTTCATAACAAATGATCTCGAAATCTTAGAAGCTTAAAACAACAAATATTTATTATCTCACATTTTCTGTGGGCCAAGCACCCTGCTGCGGCTGAGCATGGTCCTCAGGCTCATGGGCACCCACAAGGCTACAGTCATGACAAGACTTGACTGAGAGAAGATGTACTTTCCTGGCAACTACTGATCTGGCTTCTGTTTCCATAGTGCTTCCAAGTCCTTAATCTCATGTAAATAGAATCATGAAGTACATAGCCTTCTAATATTGGGTTTTTTATTAGTAACTAGAGACCCGATGCATGAAAATTCATGCAAGAGTAGGCCTTCCGTACCCCAGCTGCCAGCACCGGCTTCCCTCTGGCACCCGGGACCCAGGCTTCCCTCCTCCAGCCACCGGCAGCCCCCCGGGACACCAGCTGGTTTTCCCCGGGCCCCCAGCAGGCACCCGGGACCCAGGCTGGCTTCCTCCCGCCCCGGCTTCATCAGGAAGGACATCTGGAATGGCAGCCCCCCCGGACACGAGCTGGTTTCCCCTGGGCCCCCAGCAGGCACCCGGAACCCAGGCTGGCTTCCCTCCCGCCCCGGCTTCATCAGGAAGGACATCTGGAATGATGTCTGGTCTAATTAGCATATTACCCTTTTAGTATTATAGATATTCACTTAAGATTTTCTCCATATCTTTACATGGTTTGATAGTATATTTCTTGTTATTGGTGAATAGAATTCTATTGTATGGATATACCACAGTTTGTTTCTCCTTTCCCCTTTTGAAAGAAATAATGATTACTTCCAGTTTGGGGCAATTATGACTAGAACTCCTATGAAAAGTCATGGACAGGGGTGCAGATGTTTATGTGGGCATACATTTTCAAGACAATTGAGTAAATACCTAGAGGCACAATTTATAGGTTATAAAGTGAGTCTATGTTTAGTTTTATATCAACTTTTGAACCTAATTATATACATGAATACTAAGTTATACAATTTTTAACATAATGTGATTTATATATTTTTATCACCCATTCTCCCTCCAAAAAAATGCATCTAGTGAACCATAAGAAAATTGGGAGAGAATGAATTCAATAATTACTGTGAGGCAGCATTTCCTAAATTGGCTTCTATTGGGGAGGGAAGGAGTGGGGAAGAAATATTAAATGGAAATAGAAAATCTTACTGAAACTGTAAAGGTTAAAGGAGTATTTGAAGAAGTAGCAGTCAGGAGTGGAGGGAAAGTATCTGAATTTGGGTATTAAAATACATACTGGAGAGAAATAGTAGTCTTTTTTTATAGAATATTTTATTTTAGTAGAGTCTTTTAAAAAATCAGTCCTTGAGTGGGGAAGGCATATGAGAAAAGAGAGACACAGCGTTAAGTAACTAGGAAGACAAAGTAAACAGCAGGGATGAAGAGCGCATGAGAGTATGAGCTGGAGGTGCACCCTAATGACTGGGGTATGAACCCTGGAATCATTAGAAGGATGTGGATTTTGGTTTGATATGCTTCCAGGATAATAAGCCTAATAGCAACCTCAATTTCTGATTGACAAGAGACTTCCATGAGTAATTTTAAGACCTGTTGTCCCCTGTACCTTCACCCCTTTTATGCCAATGTCTTTTATGAGAATGTTAACAACTCTACTGCTCTCTGAATTGCCTCACAGGTTACACTCATTCACTTCTCATATGTGAAGGGGCTCATTATAAAAGTCATAAAGAAAGAAAAAGATTCATAAAGTTGCCTTATAATACAATCTTTAGTGCAGAAATATGATGTTTAACGTGTAATTTATTATGGCTACTGAAATGCTTCTTCTGGGAGCATGTAAATGAATGGTGACTGAACAGGTGGTCACTAAAATAATCAAATATAAGAAAATAGGGTGCAGAAATGGTTCATCAATAAATGCTATATCATTGCTGTCACCATCTCACACAGGGGAAAGCAGGCTTCCCTAATCTTGCTCTCTGCTCTTGCTACAAGGGAACCTCTTGACTTTCCACTTTTTTGGTCTCTAAAATGATTGGAGAACTATTTGCTTCTCAAGGACTTCTGACAGTCAGAAGGCAAAATTAGGAAGCTCATAATGGATGCAGAATTAAGTATGGTCTTTGTTTCTAAAATATGTATTTCCCATATAAACTGCTATAATATTCTCATGAGGCTTAAATTCTGTTTTAAGTTAGCCTCACTTAAACAATACTGTAATTCTAAGTTTTCACTAATATTTCTTCAAAACTCTAAAATACAAAGAACCCAAATTGTCAGCTGCAAAAATATGCATAATTGAGGTAATTTGTAACTGTGGCATTAAAAAATATAATGTGCTGTTGAACTTCATTTATAAGTTAATTAAATGGCAGTAACCTTTTATAAGGATGAGTTAATGAGTTCTTTATTTCTTCACCTTCATTGTTCTTACTCTAGGATTGTCTGTATACACTAATATGGAGAGAAAATAGAATTTACATCCTTTTGTAATATGCCTGATATATTTGTATCAACCTGCCACCATTGTTTGAGTCTAACCTGTTAGTTTCTTATTCAAAAAGCTTCCAAAGTTACCAGTGATATGAAACACAAAAGCACCCATATCTAAAAGAATCCAAACTTACGAGTAGCTGAGTCTCACAGTAGTTCTCCATATCATTGAACAGTGAAAGTTGTGAGACATTAAGCAGGCGGCATTCACTGCATTTGCAAAGTAGGGCTCTTCTATTGTGTGGGGGAGGCACTAGATCATGGGAGACAGCACCACAGACTTGCAAGGAGCCTCAGTACAACCTCATCAATATTTTCAAAACACATCACATGCCTCTTGTGCTCCTCTGAGATACATTAGCAACCTTATTAGATTCTCTGTTTTGAATTATCTCCCTGTCTTAATCCTTGACCTACTAATGTCTCAAAATGCATTAAAGCAACAATTAGTCCCTTCTCTGCTCTTTTCTTTATGCTGATTAGGCATTTGGCACTCTCATAAGCATAATAAGACTCATTTTTCTTCCCCCTATTTAGTGTGATAAGGTTTTTATTTTAAATAAGTGAATATAAATTACTGCACAATGTTGAACAACTTCGGTGAGAAGATTATGGGAGTAGAGATGGAATAAAAAGAGGCAGAGAAAAAAATTTAATTGGGAGAATATTGATGTTTCCAGATGATGTTATTTTTAACCTATTAAATAGAGCAAATTTTTAAATTCTTTTACATTTGAAAAACTGAAGTCTACAGTTTGCTTAATTTCTACGATTTTTTCCTTCAGTTGATTTTCCAGTAAAGGATCTTTCTATTTTCTATCACCACCAGAGATTTTTCTTTTTGATGTTTTATATTCTTCATGATATAAATCATCACTTTTCTATTTATTTGAATGGTTCAAATAGAGTGACAAAAGTTCTGCATGCACATAAACATATAGACACACATACAGGGTATCCCAAAAAAATGTATACACACTTTAACAGCTGATAGCTGTAGATTCTATTATATTTTGAAAATAAAATGTATGTTAATAAACACTGCCTTTATAATGTGCATACATTTGGGGGGACACAGGAGAAAGCATGTGTCCTAAAACTAGTTAAAATATTACATATAATATATATGTAATCAATATGTTACATATTTAACTATATATAAAATTAGTCATGCAGACATTCATGTGGATTCCAAAATTATCTCTAAATTTTTGCCAAATTGTTCCTTAATTGTGTGATAATTTCCCTGGCTCCTCAAAATACCCCTTATATCTTGGAGTCCTATATAATAGCAGTAATATTAGCTTCCAAACAGAAATGCAGTTATTAACGACACAAATTTTCTTGATGGATTTGTGTTCATACCAAATAGAATACAACTGATTACTAAAAATGAGGTATAGCCCAGCTGGTGTGGCTCAGTGGTTGAGTGTTGACCTATGAGCCAAGAAGTAACGATTCAGTTCTGGTAAGGGCACATGTCCAGGTTGCAGGCTCAATCCTCAGGGTGGGGCGTGCAGGAGGCAGCCAATAAATGATTCTTATCATTGATGTTTCTATCTCTCTCTCCCTCTCTCTCCCTTTCTCTCTGAAATCAATAAAAATATTTTTAATTGAGGTACTTACTGATTCAGCTGAATCTCAAAAGCCTAGAACAAAATGTAGCCACCAAATACTCTCTCTTTAAAAGCAAGCTGCCAACTGGTCCATGGATCACTTGACAAGGTGTGGCCCCAGGCAGTGCCACCAGCATTGCCAAGGCTAGAGGTGAGATTGGGGACATCCATGTAGATGTGTGATGGCAGCCAAGTAAGAGGGGCTTCAAGGGACCACCAAAGAGCTTGACCCACATTTCTGGAAGTTTGGGGAATTAGACAGGTTCAGTGGTGATATGTGAAATATTTAACAACTTGCTACTACACTGATGTTGGCAGACACTGGAGCAGGAACCTGGGGCCCTGTGATGCTGGACAATACCTTTCAATTGCTGGATTGTGGCAAGTGAGGAGACTCATGGAGGCAGTGGGAAGGGTGCACGGACTTGATTGGAGAACTCAGAGTAACCTACCTATACCAAACTTAGAAGAGTATGTTCGTGTATTAACTATCTGTAAGGTCCTGCATTCACAAAGGAGCAGCCTCAATTAATACCTAATTTACATGGGCCACACAGAAAGTCAAAAGAAGTGAGTGGGATGCTGTTAATCTGAGCCAATAGCGAGAGAGAGAGAGAGAGAGAGAGAGAGAGAGAGAGAGAGAGAGAGATGAATCATGAATGAATACCACTGCCAAGCTGGAACCAAGCAGAAAGGAGCATTAATTTCCAAACTTTGAATTTGATTATTACTCTGGTCTAGACATTTTAATGACTGAAGTGAGACTGTTCTCTGAAAATTTATTTGAGCTCTTTATTTATCTAAGTGTAATTGAGTAAAAATCTGAGGCAAACCTCAGAGTTCATCCTGGGCAAGGAGAAAACTGCCCTGCAGTCCAAATTTAAAAGGTTAGTGGCACGAAAAGTAAAGTTTGTTTTCTGCATGCAACTTAATATTCGTTCAGTACAAGGATTACAATCACAAGGCATCCAATTGAACTTCAACTGCCATTCAGACAAGGCTGGGCTTTTCAGATCAATTGGTGGGAGGGGCCAGGGCACTTGGCACTATGGTTTATGGTATCCTATTTGGTTGGTTTGGGTTTCTTTGGGGCCAGCAGCAGGGAAGAAACGAGTGTAGAAAACCAGAACTGCTCCATACTGTGTTATGTGCTCCTGACAGAGGCTTTAGGAGAACACTTCTGGCAGAGGCCTAAGAAACTGTTTTACACAGTTTTCCTGAGCCCACAGGAGTGGTGCAATTGGTTGAGCGGGGTCCTATGCAATGAAAGCTTGCTGGCAAGGGGAGTGTCTTAGAAACTGTATTGGTTTTGGTACAGTGAAGATTTAACACCCCATTAGAACCTCATGCCTGTGCTTTGCAGAGTATAGGAGATGATTCCTGTCCTGGACTCCGTGATCCCAGCAGACCCTGGCAACAGGCATGTGAGGTGTCACCCAAATGGCTCTAAAAGGGCCAGGTGGCAGGACAAAAGAGGGTGAACCCCCAAGAATAAACCAGATCAGCAATTCCTAAACTTGTGGCCCTAGTACCCCTTCACACTCTTAAAAATTATTGAGGATGCCCAAGAGCTTTTGTTTATGTGGATTTCATTTACTGATATTTATCATATTAGAAATAAAAGTTGAGAAATGTCTTAAATATTTTATTGCCTCCTTAAAGTTATGATGACTATATTATGTTAATATAAATAGCATTTTTATGAAAAATAATTATATTTTTTCAAAGCAAAATTTAAAAGTTAAAAGAGTATCATTGTTCCACATTTTCACATATCTCTTTAGTGTTCATCTTAATAGAGAACAGTTGGATTCTTATACTAGTGTATGATTATGCATTTAATCTGTTAGGATAAGTTGCTTTGGTTGAAGTATATAAAGAAAATACAGCCCTATAGAGATGTGTACTTAGAAAAGAGTGGAGTATTTTAGTAGCTACTTCAGATAATTGATATGGATGTTCTGATTTTAAATTATTTTATTACACACTAGAGGCCCAGTGCATGAAATTCGTTCACGGGGTGGAGGGTCCCCTCAGCCCATCCTGCACCCTCTCCAATCCGGGACCCCTCAGAGGACATCCCTCTCATAATCCTGGACCACTAGTGCCTTCCTGCCTGCCTGGTTGCCCCTAACTGGCCCCCCACTGGCCTGGTCACCCCCAACTGCACCACCCCCACCGGCCTGGTCGCCCCTAACTTCCCACCCACCAGCCTGGTCGCCTATTACTGCCCCCCTGCTGGCCTGGTCACCCCTCACAGCCCCCCTGTTGGCCTAGTCACCCCATGCAGCCTGCTGTTCAGTCATTTGGTCATCCCTCACTAAGCCCCCTGCCAGCCTGGTTGCCCCATGCAGCCTGCTTGTTCAGTTGTTTGGTCATCCCTCACTAACCCCCCTGCTGGCCTGGTCATAGGCAGCCATCTTGTGAGGGCATGAGGGTTAATTTGCATATTACCTCTTTATTATATAGGATTATCAAAATTCACATTCATTAATAACACTACTGTATTAGTCAACTCAGACTGCTATAACAAAATATCACAGACAGGGTGGCTTAAACAACACATTCATTTCTCCCAATTCTAAAGGTTAGGAAGTCCAAGAGCAAGGTGCCATTTAGTTTGGTTCCTGGTTAGACCTCTCTTTCTGGCTTGCCAATGTTCACCTTCTCCCTGTGTCCTCACATAAGCAAGAGAGAAAAGGAAGGGAGGAGGGAGAGAGAAGGAGAGAGTGAGGAAGAGAGAGAGAGAGAAAGAGAGAGAGAGAATCTAACCCCATCAGGGAGGCTTTATCCCCATGACCTCATCTAAACAGCCCCACCTGTAAATACCATTACATTGATGGTTAGGTGAATTTTAGGGGGACAAACATTCATCATAACAACCACAAAGCTTATCAGATTAAGCTTTACATGTTGTGAAACTATCAAATAGTAGTGAAAGACGTTTTCCAAAATTCTTATTTTCATTTGAAATCTCCAGTTTTATCTTAGCTACAAATACTGTCTTTTATTTTCCTTGAAGTCACAGGCTCACTTAATTTATTTTTGAGAAAATGTCTGTCAAATATTCAAGCCTGAAAATTATAGTTTGTTGACTGTTCTTTAAAATGGAATGAGTGTTTCATTAAAAAGCTAGTTCAGTTTATACCTGAAACAATTGCATGTGTATTTTTTCATAGAAACCACCCACATTATCAGCAACACATTAAAAAATGGGTATTAAGATTTTTTCCTGCTTTATCAAAGACATTCACAAGCAAAACTATCAATTTATTTTTAACATAGCAACTGTGTCATGATGAAAAATTGAATGCCAACCAGGCCAGTTTTGTGCCATTCTCTTGATTCATGCTAAGTTACCATCAGTTTTACAATCATTGCTTTTACACCTTTACTGAAAAAGATGTATTAAATCTTAATCCTATATAATAAAAGGCTAATATACAAATAGACCAAATGGCGGAACAACTGGAACAACCAAACAACCAGTCGCTATGATGTGCACTGACCACCAGGGGGCATGCGCAGAACATGGCAGGCGTTGGCCGCGGCAGGATAGTGGAGCAGGTGAGCAGGGGTGCCAGACCAAGGCAGGGCGCTGGTCACTGTCATCAGGGCAAGCCTCTGGTGGTTACTGAAAATTCTTTGCTCCCACTCACCTCGGACCCACCCAGCACTTGCACCTGCTGCTGGTGCCAGCCCCGCTCGCACCCACTGCCACTGCCAAGCACTGGCCCCAATTGATTGCTCGGCACCATCAGCAGGTATAAATGGTGGCTGCCAGCCCCAATCACCCCTCAGGGCTTCTCCACCTCACCCTGCTCCTGAAGGGAGATCAGGCCAGCAGCTGCCTCTTGCACCCGCTGCCGGTGCCAGGCACCAGTCCTGATCACTTGGAGCTACCAGTGGGTGCAAGTGGCAACTGCCGGCCCTGATCGCCCTTGAGGGGTCATTGGGGCAGCAGCTGCTGCTCGCACCCACTGACGGTGCCTGCCCCAATTGCTCCGCACCTTCAGCAGGTGCAAGTGGCACCGGTGCCATCAGCACGTGGGAGTGGCGGCAGGAGCGGGGCTGCTGGCAGACAGGGGACCAGGGGCTGAGGCAGGAGGGGCCGGGCGGGGGTGCAGAGGATGGGCCGAGACCCGCCCCTGAGCCCACCACAACCTCACGGGACCACAGTTCTTTCAAGGTGCACGAATTCGTGCACTGGGCCCCTAGTATTATTATAAAAGGCATTTCTGACTTTGCAGTCCTCCAGAAAGAGTATTGAGAATCTTCTAGGTCCTACATACTGTATTTAAGATCTCCTGAGCTAGATAATATGGTAGTCAAGGGGGACAAATTTAGTGGCTTATCTGAATGAGAGAGCATCCTAGTGTCTTGAAGTGAATTGGCATAAGCAAAGTCACATGGATGGAAGTGACAAAGCCAACTCTAGAATCCAAGTACCCTGGCTCTGGGTACAGCACTGAATCTTCCAGACCACATTACATTTGTGATTAAATGTTCTATTCCTTATCTCAGTGAGCCTTAGTTAAAGCTACGTAGACATAGTGTAACATTCCTTAAAATTGTTCAATATCTGACCAGAAAAAGGGTGTCAGATAAGATTATTGTACTGATGTCATCTGAGCTCTTGCTTATAAGTGCATTCAAGTAGGGAAATCAATATTCTTCAGGAGAAAATTTGTGTCATTATAGCCACAGTCTCTGTTACCAGCTTGGGGACATAGTCTTTTTTTATAACATATTTTTATTGGTTTCAGAGAGGACGGGAGAGGGGGAGAGAGAGAGAGAGAAGCATCAATGATGAGAGAGAATCATTAATTGCTGCCTCCTGCATGCCCCCTACTGGGGAATCAAGCCTGCAACCCAGCCGTGTGCCCTGACCAGAATCAAACAGTGACCTCCTGATTCATAGGTCGACACTTAACCACTGAGCCACAAGACTGGAAATGCTCAGAAAGACATACTTGTTTTTTGAAAAGGAGATAAAAGAAAAAGTTGCTTGGTCTTACTAAAAAGCATCTTCCTGTGTCTGAAAGTGATGGGGGTTATTAAGCAAAGTTGTGTGCCATTTATGAGCTATAGTATTGAGCACTTCCTTCTGGCAGCCACTCAAACAAAAATACACCTCTTCTTTCTACAAAGGAAAAGTAGGTGAAATCTGGAGCAATTCAGTACTAAAAATAGAAAATACGGCAGAGATGTAGAGGTGGGGTGAGGCAGAGTGGTAATAGATTTTTGAACTCAGTAGGTGTTGAATGTTAGGGTATTAAAACATTGCTTACAAAATGTTACAGAAGATGCCCTGCTTTTCCTAATAATTATGCAACTTGGGTTGTCAGCACCATTTGGGCTTGAAAATATTCTCTGCTGATAGGATATGAGAGATGTGAATAACAGAAAGGAAGCTTTCAAGGCAAGGACAATGAATGTCATGTAAAGAATCATAAAATGGCCAGGATACAAAGAAGTTGTACTGTTGAAATTTCTTACCAAGAGAGAGTGTCTATATTCTGTCTATAGAATGAAAACAAAAGCCTTTGTTTCATTCTGTATAGACACACACAAACACACACACACACACACACACACACACACACACACACGCATACATATACATGTTTTATACAATAGTGAACAATCTAAAATATCCCAAAGCTTGAGATAACATAAAAAGATGGATATCCATTATTTAAAGAGTCTTTTAAACTTACTGTATAAATGTTACTTCTTACTTTAATTCACTTCACCCATCTGAATATTAAAAAGTTTAGAAGAGCTATATAATATATTTTATTAGATTTATAAGTACTAAAGAGTTTCCATGCTAATAAATTTTTCCTACAATTTTGGAGCTATTAATAATGTCTGCTATATACTTATTTGTGAGAATTTATTAAAAGGTTGTACATAATGATTGTTTGATGTTAAGTATTCACTTTGGCTATATACAATAATTTTTATTGCCCAGCCAGTGTGGCTCAGTGGCTAAATGTCAACCTATGAACCAGGAGGCCATGGCTCGATTCCCAGACAGGGTACATGCCCGGGTTGTGAGCTAGATTCCCAGGGTAGCGCATGCGGGAGGCAGCTGATCAATGATTCTCTCTCATCATTGATGTTTCTCTCTCTCCCTCTCCCTTATTCTCTGAAATCAATAAAAAAATATTTAAAAAATAATAATTTCTATTTAGTAAAGATTGACAGTATAAAAATACAGCACTGGGAAAGTAAAATTATTTGCTTAACCATAATTAAAACAAATTTCAGTACCACTATAATTCTCTACTTGAATTATTCTGCAGGGATGTTTCTAAAGCATTATTTGTTATGTTTCTAAATATGGAAGAAGAGATCAGTAAGGCATCTACAATCCTTTAACATTAATGCTTTATCAAAGATGCTGAAAGCGTCTAAGGTGATAATTACATAAATAGATGTTCCAAGAGCACTAAGAAGGACCTTATTTAAACACTGGTAAACAAAATAAAGCTGGCCTTTTTATTCATTTCAGTGCATATGGTAAATTAAAGAAAATAATTGATTTTCAATGCAAATGTGGAAGAGAAAAAAGTTGATTAGTATCTACGTGCTCTTTACAAAACCTTCATTTTGGTCAAACAGTCCAGTTCTTGAAATTCTTAAAATAGTTTTTTATTGACACCAATAAAAGGGGAAAGAAAAAGTTTTACCTTCTTTTAGTACACATTTGGAAATAATGCTTACTCAACAATAAACCTGTCAATCAAATTTAGAGGGAAATAAAGGATTGCCCACTCACCTACTAATTGCAGAATTAAGCTAATTTATACAATATAACAATAATGCTGCCAACTGCCACTCTTGCTTTTGTTCCACTACATTTTTTCTTTTGAATACAAGATTCTGCTTCCCTTGGCATTCTACATGCTTATGAAATATACTTTTTTTCCTACATAGCTTATAACTTTGCAAATACATTTATACTCAACAAACCATTGTTTTCCCATATGAAAAGCTTTAAAGATAAACTCCTACTATTATTTTAACAAATACTAAGTGCCTGCTTTATGCCTGGCATTATTTGAGTCCTTGAAGAAGAGAAAAAGTACTCAAAGAAATAATGGCTTGAATCTTCCCAATTTGGCAAAAGATGTAAATGTATAGATTCAACAAGCTGAGTGAAGCATGAACATGGTAAACTCAAAGAAATCCATACAAACACATATCATAGTCAAATTTCTGTAAACTAAAGACAAAAGTCAGAGGCAGTGCAGTGGTCAAACAGGTACAATCTCTGGTTCAACTGCATGTTTCTGCTATTGCTTTTGTTCTCCTGCATGTTAAGATTAATAAAAAGATTCAACATTTCTGGGTCTCCAACTTATCTCTACATGGCTCTATTTTAAAATTAAGAACACTTCTTCCCCCAAAGTTATCAGTAAACCTTCTTGTGTACTGCATTGGTCCAAATTTGGTTATATACCAATTCTGAGCAATCCTTGTGCCAAGACAGTATCTTCTGTTCACTGGATGTTCCTACTGAGCCTGGATGTTCTAACTCAGTGGTTCTCAACCTTCCTAATGCCACGACCCTTTAATACACTTCCTCATGTTGTAGTGACCCCCAACCATAAAATTATTTTCGTTGTTACTTCGTAACTGCAATTTTGCTACTGTTAGGAATCGTCATGTAAATATCTGATATTCAGGATGTATTTTCATTGTTACAAATTGAACATAATTAAAGCATAGTGATTTAACCACAAAAACAATATGTAATTATATATGTGTTTTCCGATGGTCTTAGGCGACCCCTGTGAAAGGGTCGTTCGACCCCCAAAGGGGTCGCGACCCACAGGTTGAGAACCGGTGTTCTAACTCAATCTTTCTGGCAAAGGGGAGGAAGTCTCAATTAGGTTAAAATAAAGTTCTATCCTGATGCTCTCATGAAGTAAGTCTCCCCAGTTTTCCAGGAACCATAGTGGCCTCTGTCAATTCAACATCAATCGAGCCCTTGTACCAACAGCTAAGAACAAGTTAATCAAGTCTGTCCTGAGCTACCCTCTTCTTTTTCAGGTAGCTTGTGCAAGTCGATAGGTGTTTCTGTAATTATAATCTCCAGCTTCTAATATCTGGAATCCCTGAAAGTAAGAATTCCAACCCAAATAGAAAAGGGAGCAGTGGGCACACAGGTGACAAAGCCAGTGCTGCTTCTTTTCCTTTCCTGCCTTAATTTAAGAGTATATTTTCAGTGACTTTTTCCTTCTAAGCAGACTTCACCATGCAGATTACCTATGTGTACATTTAGTAAGTAAAGTGGCCGAACCTCTCATGACCGCCTATGCTAAGGGAGGCCTCCATTAGCCTGATGTGCTGATGAAGAGGCGAGGAAGCATGGCCCCAGGCCTGTCTTGAATACACACATACCCTTCTCACAGTGTCAGCTTCTCACTATTTGGCAAATAGGACTTTTTACATGAAAAGTCATGTGTGTTCACCCACTTACTGACAAAGAAGAAAAACCAAGCCTTGGAGAGATTATGACTTACCTAATATATGATTAGTACGTTTCAGATTCATAACCATTTAGTACAACTTTAAATTCAGGACTATCTTCACCATACATCTCAGATTTTGATTAACTAATGACATCATTCACCAAGAGAATTTTAATTCAAAAATTATTATCAATATACCATAAAAGTACTTTTGAAATGAAGCCTCTCTATTTTATTTATTTTTAAGTACAAGTAATTCAAAATGGATGTGCCTGTTGTGAGGATGTCACTGACACTCATAGGCATGTGGCAGAAAAAAAAACTTCCCTGTTTTTATTTGACATGGTGATTTGTGAATTAACCATCAGAGGGCCCCAAAATATGAATTTGTGAAAGCAGTGTAATTAACACTCTCAGCTAATTTTTGCATAGGCCAGATTATGACTTCTCTCTGCAAGTCCTTATAGTACAAGGAGATCCTTAGGAATTGCTCTAAAACTGATGTGACTTGGAGGAGTTCATCCAGATTCAAGGTTCTCCAAGAATAATAAATATCTCTGCCACAAGGAAACTCTTTGAACTTGTCAATTAATACCATAATGTCAGTAGTATGGCCTCCAATCAGGGGTCAAGTCTAGTAATTCTTCTGCTATTGAATCACTGTGTTATTTTCAGCATCTTTTGTCAGTTTGACATTTTAAAGCAGCAAATTACAGACATTTCTCTACCATAGTGTCACATTAAAGTCACCAGAAATTCCTTTTTCTCCCCAGAGCCTGAAAAGGCTGAATGAATGTACTTAAAGCAAAAAGTCTCCTTGCTGGGGCACCAGCAAAAGGAAGAGAAACCTTTTTGAAATTGTTGCTAATGCCACTACTTCAACTCATGCTGGCAGGAGTAGCATAATAAAAGTATTTTATTATTATATTTAATGTAATCCAAAATTACTTTAGAATTTTACACAATGTAGAGAGAAATAACACCACTGAGGTTTGTGTGATAAAAATAGACACTAGCAAAATAAAATCTGTTTCTCCTTTCGATCTAACCATATATCTTGATCTATCTTAACAAAATATAGACTAATGACATCCAGTGAAGAATTTAACAGAGCTTTGTGGTGAGTTGTGCAACTCTTTGCCAAAATATTTCACCTGGGCTCAGGTTGACAAATTATATTTCTCAGGGCCACCCATACAGTGTAGAAGAAAATACAGCTTCCATAGTAGCCACACTGTTAAAGTTGATAATAAGTGGAAAGGTTCATAAATCCAGTAAATATCACCTGTGATGGAAAAAGCAGCTGGCTTCTGACATTTACAAGTGTTTACAGGGGGCCTGTCAGCAACAACTATTTATTGAGCGCTTACTATGTGCAGACAATGTTCCTGATGGTGGGGATACGGAAGTAAACAAAACAGTGAGCATACCTGCCCATACGGACTTTACATCCTGAAGGGTGTGAGGGAACGAGCCGCTCACATACACAAAAACTACTCAATACATCTGATTGTTTCAGACACTACTAAGAGCTAGCCTGAAGTGAGATAATCTTACGCAATCACAGCAGAGGTGACATCTAAGGTGTGACTGGTATGTTAAGAAGGGAAATTCATGATGAGGCAGGAGCTGGCAAATATCCCAAGAGAGAAAAGTTCAAAGGCAGGTTCTAAAATGCACATCCAAACTTTATGTCGATAATTTAATCTCCCCTCACCCCCCTTTGTGTGAAATGCTTTCCTACATAGAAATTTAGCAAATTCTCACAGCAACCCTGAGACACGCATTTTATCATCCCTCTTTTACCTGTGAGAGAATGGAAACTAAACAGGGATGTTTGGCAACTTTCCCAAGGTCACATATAAATACAGAGTACAGCATAAATTGAAACCTGGTCTTTTAATCTCGGATTCTGTATAACACATTACCTTTCACGGGTGCCAAAGCTTTAATGAATTGTTAAGGAACATCTTTAAAAAATTGTAAGACTTCCTTGATAACACTTCACTATTATTATTATCCAGGAAAATAAACATGTCCTTTAATAGCCCTATCAAAGAAAAAAAAATAAGAGTGTGGGCTCTTTACTGGTAAGAAACCAGGTGTTACAGCTGAGTATCTGGGCTAAGGAGGAGTTCCCTTGAGTATAAAGTGTAGCTGAGGCAGTTGAGATTTCATTGTACTTATCATTCATTAAAAGACAATTCAGATTCTCTCTCTCTCTGCAGAGGCAAAAAGGATAATAGTTAAGAAGAGAGGGGCAGCCCTGACAAGTTTAGCTCAGTGGATAGAGCGTCGGCCTGCAGACTGAAGGGTCCCAGGTTCAATTCCAGTCAAGGGCATGTACCTTGGTTGCAGGCACATGCCCAGTATAGGGTGTGCAGGAGGCAGCTGATCGATGTTTCTCTCTCATTGATGTTTCTAACTCTCTATCCCTCTCCCTTCCTCTCTGTAAAAAATCAATAAAATATATTTTTTTAAAAAAAAAAGAAGAGAGGGGCAGAAATACAGAAGCTCAGAGATGTAAATTCCAGATGACAAGAGAGACACCGTAGACCCAAAGAAAATGGAACCAAATGTATTATTTCAAGTTCAGAATCATCTACAAAGATATCAACTGGTAATCAACACCTTATACTCCATGTGGCAGAGAAACTGAGCTCTTACTTTTTGGTTACTTTCACCAAGGCTCAAAACCACGGAGATGGGACTGGAAAACAGAAAAAATAAAATGAGGGGGAGAAAAAAATGAAACACATAGAAAATTGTTCTTACAACAAGGCACTTAACGTATACTGAGGAGTACTATTTCATGGTATCTTTTGGGTTCTATGCAAAAATATTTTTTTCTAACTTGCTTTTTAGACATAAATCTAAGGTGAGCACATAGAAGATAAACCCTCTCCTTTCTTTTTTTAAAATATATTTTTATTGATTTCACAGAGGAAGGAAGAGGGAGAGATAAAACATCAATGATGAGAGAGAATCATTGATCAGCTGCCTTCTGCATGCCCCCTAATTGGGATCAAGCCCATAACCCGGGCATGTACCCTCGACCAGAATTGAACCCAGGACCCTTCAGTCCTCAGGCCAACACTCTATCCGCTGAGCCAAACCAGCTAGGGCAACCCACTCCTTTCGATTAGTCATCTCTGAAGTCAAACCAGCCATATGATTATACCACCCTATTATCCCCTTACCTTCCATGTGGGAACAGACTGTGATGGTAAGATCATAGTGTCAAAGAGGAATTACAGTTTTTAAAATCTAAAAAAGCCATTTAATTTTAAATTTAACCTAATAAAAAATTGAAATTTAGTTCCTCAGTCACAATAGACACATTGCAAGAGCTAGTTCATGGCTTTTGTGTTGGGCAGCACAGAATAGAGCATTACCATATCATAGAAAGTTCTTGGGGCACAACTAGACCATATGATTTTTGTGCAATGACATAAATCTCACATCCTCTCTATCCCCAATCTCTCCATAAACTTGCTTGGCCTCATTCTGGTCTACTTTTGATTTGCCATTTTTATTCTCTTTGCCATATTAGTCATAAAATAAAAAGTTTACATAGAGATGTGAAATTAATTGCATTTGTTCTAACACTGTTATTTTACCGATGAGAAAATGCCTGCCTGTTGCAGTAAAATCTACCCTTTCACATAATAACTGGTTAATTAGTGCCTATATATTCCAGGCACTGAGTACAGACCAAATCCTGACCCTCATAAAGCTTAAAATCTAATGCAGGGAACAAACAATAAAATGTAAACTTAAAAATGCATATAGTTAGCAAGGAAAGCACGTAATTCAGGACAAAGGTACAGAGGAAGGGGATGTGGGCAACTCATGACCTGGCTATTATATGAGGAAGAAATGTAGCAGACCGACGGTGGAAATAGAAGATAAGAAGGTACTGCAACTGCTCATGTGAGAAGTGATAGAGCTAAGAAGACAGGGAGACACTGTCAAATTTGAGATCTATTTCCAAGATAGAACCTACGGTATTTGCTGATGGGCTGCATATGGAGGATGAGAGAAGGAGAAAGGAATCCTAACAAAAACCTGAAATAGATGGACCAGTTCCCACAAAAAGATTTCCCTAGATAAGAGAGACCTCATGCTTCCTTGCACTTTTCTTTTTTGTTTTCCCTATATCTCCTTTACAACTTCTCTGACAAGCTTCCCAAGTCCCTTCATAGTGTTGATACTTTTAAAAAAATCTAGAATTTCTATACTTTGAATATGCTGAAATAGGAAGTCACAGTACTGAGAGCTATAGGGGAGAGCTGTAAATGTAGTTTTCATTATTTATTGCTACAAAGATGACACTGTCTTTTTAAGTTTGTGCCCTAGTTTCTCATATCCACCAGTAGATTTAACATGCCCTGATCGCTCCTATTTTTATGTAAAAATATAAATATTTTATTCTCTTAAGCAAAAGAAATGCTAATAAAGAGAAAAGGAATTAATTTCTCAAGAACATTAGGAGGCTGGCTGTACAATTTTAGAGTTTCAAATTTAATAACACAGTGCCGTAGTCTGTGAAGTCTCAGCATGGATATTAGCTCTTGCAGGGGGAGACTGACTTATAGCACCGACCGCCCTGAAACCAGGAAAAGACTCAACAGATTGAACAAGGTAATGCACAGATTTTAAGGGCCTTGATTCACTCAACCTGTCTTAGGCTAACTCTGTGTGTCACCAAACAAACAAAACTCAGAGAGGTCATTCTTAATACTGAACAATACAGTTTTTTCATCTCTGGTTTTAATAGTTAACCCAGATTGTTTTGTGACTAACTGGCAACTGATGATACCATCTTTTGCCCTCGGCAAACTGATAAGATTTCATTTTGGAATCTGCTTACTTTCACTTCATGCCCCTTTGTTTTATCTCTCCCACCCACTCCCTGTACACAAGGTTCTATCTTAAGTGTGCATTTCTCATTGGGACTAGGATCGCCCATGGATAGTTAAGACCCATGGGAAGAAATAGCCCTCAAAGCCTAAGTTTCTCCCATCACTCATCCTTGATGTTACCAGAAGGGTAATCTTGGCAGACGACTAAAAGCATGACACCCTCAAGTTATAAGAAACACGTGCACTCATCCAATCTCTGTGATAACTCCTGTGTATTCTATGAAAACATAATTTCACCCAATAGCAAGAGAACACATTTTTCCTGACTTTCATATTATATCACTTTGGAAAAATAATGTTAGACTGTTTCTTATGATCAATTCTGATAGTTTCAAGATGAAACTTTTCTGGGAGGTGGTGGGAGGGAGAGAGGGAGAGAGAGAGAGAGAGAGAGAGAGAGAGAGAGAGAGAAGAAGAAGGAGAAGAAGAAGAGGAGGAGGAGGAGGAGGAGGAGGAGGAGGAGGAGGAGGAGGAGGAAGGGAGAAGAAGAGAAGGAAGAGGAAGAAGAATGGTGAGATAAAGATGGAGAATAGGAAAGAACAAGGTTGGAACACTGAAATAGAAAGGGGAACAATGACTTCAGATTTGGCCTTAAAAGAGCCAGTGGTGAGACTTGCCAATCAGCTGAAATTTTTGCCAGTTCTGGACTTATGTACATTATATATGTTTGATTCTATCATATAGTTATGGACAAGTTGCTCAAGCACAAAGAGACCAGGTAGCATACATAAAGCCACATATGTGAGGAGAAGGGGGAATATAAACAATATCACAGGCCTCCTGGCTGCCAAACTTACATTTCAAAGACACTCACAGAGACCTAGAACTATTGCAGAGGGGTGGCCTCAAATACAACTGCCTTCACATCATTGCCAGAAAGGGCTCCTCAAACTATATGCATCCTTCTTTTAAACCAATTCCTCCAAAGAGTACAACTTACTCCCTTAATTTTTACTATCAATATTGATGGTGAGTAATTTGAAGTTTCCTTTAAGAAAGACATACAATATCAGGCATGGAGATACAAAGATTAATAAGCCACCTCGAACTCTCCAATTTTAAACACCTTCTGTGATTCAATTGTTTTCCATGTGTCCATCAATGGACACCCCAAAGAGACCAGATTTTCCACACTAACTTTGGTCTCAGTGTTCTCCAAACTACCCTTCACACGAGGTTAGCTCCAATATGCAATTTTTCTTTGCTGTATATTAAAATCCTTTCCTTATTATTTCTTACATTTTCATTTCTCTCTTCTGCCACTTTTTCACATTAACCTAAGACACTTATGTTTCCTAGCCATACCCCACACCCCTAATATTGTACAGTCTCTTCCTTTTGCCCATAGAGCCATTCTACACAGGACTGTCCTTACAAAATTCCATTCATACTTCAAGATTCAGGCCAAATTTCATGATTCAGCTGACCTTTCTTTATACTTCCACTGATATTTAACGTGTTTACTTATCACATTATATTATAATTAGCAATTTATATGTCTGCCTTTTCCACTAGACGATGACCCCCTCAAGGAAAGGAATGGACCCTAATTCATCTTCAATGCCTCCACTTACAGTCTGGCACTTTGTAGATATTCAACAGATTTTTGTAAATGAAAGAATGTACTGTGTCAATTGATAACTATACTGTTTATTGAGTTCTATAATTACCATTATAAACATTCTTCATGACTTAATCTCATTCTCATAACAAGCTCATGAAGTAGAAGCTATTACTATCCCATACAGCAGATAAAGAAACTGAAGAACAGAGTTAGATAAATTGCCCAAGGTCACAAAGCTAGGAAATGGAAAGGATGGGATTTGAACCCAGATGCTTTTAACCATTAGGCATTATACTGACTGAAGATTAGGGGTCAGTAACCTTTTCTCTTATAGGACCACATAATAAATAGTTTTGATTGTGGCCCTAACATAACTAGTCAACTTTACAATTGTAGCAGGAAAGCAGCTAGAGACAATATGTAAATGAATGAGTATGGCTGTATTTTGATAAAATTTTATTTACAAAAGTGGACAATGACCTGATTTGACCTAAGACAAATGGTTTCCTGGAACTTAGTGTAGACTCTGTCTTATATATCCCAATATTGTGCACATTCAAGTACTTTAGTATTAAAAATAGACCCATGGGGTAAATCATGGAAAAGTAAGAGGCATTCCTTATTAGCAGCAGAAGAAAAATGATTACTGGGACAGCTGAAGAATGGCAGTGGTCACAGTAGGCTATGATACTGCTGTTTAGGCTTATTTCAGGGTGTTAAATTAATCTGTTATAGTGGCTAAGACTATCCTGGAATTCTTCATAACATGGTTGCAGTGGCTGCTGATACTGCTCTTAGCAAATCAAACCCCATCTCTTCCATCAATACCACAGTAAAGATCTTTCCTGAAATTTCGTCTTGGGTTTAGTGCTTGGTGTGGCTAAGGAGAGGGCTCCAGAATGACTGTGCTGCCCAGCATTTGATGGCTATGTGCCTAGAAGATCAATTAGAATGGTTGCCAAGAAAATGTCTCAATCTATTTTCTATCCACTCAGCAAAGACTTCTCTGGCTGCTATCATGAGTCATGCCACATGCAAGCCTTCTGACCAGGCTGGCTGGGGCCCTAAGTCCACTGTTATAAAACAAAATAAATGTAAAATGTATGTAATAGCAGCATTGCAAGAGGTCTCCATTTGTTTGGCTTGGGAAGGGGTGTGGCTGTTGGTGGTATCCCTAACATTAACTTTTCAGAACCCAGAGGAATCATCTCTGATATCTCTTTGTAATTTTTGTGCTGTACCCACCAGAGGATTAGTGCCTTTCGCATAATGTTTGAGTGAATCTGTCCTACTTCCTAGTTTCTAGAGCTGTGCTGCCTGTTGACATTACTCATTCTGCAGATTCTGGGCAGCCCCTGCAGATTCTTGGTGCCAAGTCCCTGCCTGTCCTCTGTTGGATCCAATGGGTTTCCTTGAAGCAGCTACCACTGGATTCAAGGATTTCTATATTAATCACCTACTTGCCTCTCTGCATTTGCAGGTTTAGTTCCAGAACTGATTGAATCGACCTGTAGCACACCTTGTTCCTCCTCATTTTGTTCCAGTCTCCTTGATCAACCAACCTTGCTAGGACTTTCTGCTACCCACTTACTTGCTCTTCCAATTTGACATAAAATCCATTCTAACTGAACTCTTAGCTTTTACATTTGCTTTTCTTACTTGGCTTTTGTCTTTCCTTCTGGCTTTGGTATTTTTATAACTATTTTGACACCATGCTCTCATCTCAACCTATGTCCTCCCCTTACAGCAGGCTTCCCTGGGAGGGGGCAGTTTTCCATCCATCAGGTCTGGATATGAGAAAAGAACCTGTACACACTCTCTGCATTGTCCCCTCAGCCTCTTATCTTTTAGGTGTGATCTATTTCCCCTTGGCCACATGCTCCTGCATCTTCACATTTTTCTGTGCTTTACAATCTTCTATGTAGATGAAGGGCTCTTCAAAGGACTTTTGCAATCATATATATTTTTTAATTTTCTGTCTAAATTCTGACCAACAGCAACAAAAAAATAATCAAATAGAAGTTCACTGAATATGTGTATCCCAAAAAAATGTATACACAAATTTTGAACAATTATAACGGCAGTGTTTATTAAAATACATTTCATTTTCAAAATTATGTATATTTTGGGGGGACCCCCTGTATTTAAGAAAACAATTGGCCCAATTTTTACAATTAATAGTTAAATATATATATATGTATATATATATATATGTGTGTGT
>NW_005366834.1:5736452-5746587 GCF_000412655.1 Myotis brandtii
TTTTTTTATATTTTTTTATTGATTTCAGAAAGGAAGGGAGAAGGAGAGAGAGATAGAAACATCAGTGATGAGAGAGAATCATTCATTGGCTGCCTCTTGCACGCCCCCACTAGGGATCAAGTCTGTAACCCAGGCATGTGACCTGACCGGGAATTGAACTGTGACTGAGCTGTACAGGTCAAGCTATCTTACTATTTGCTCTCAGTCACTGTTTGCCTACAGGAGATAGAAAAAAATTGGTTTTTTCTTTACATATTTTTCTGTTATAAACACAGGTAAACTGGGTTTAATGGCCCATTACAAGAGATTGTTCAGTTACTTGCTAGGACTAGTATATTATGCCAAAGTCCAAATTTTATGCCTTCAAAAATTAACCCAAATATGAATTTTCCAGATTTTGTTTATTTGTTTTATTTATTTACTTGTAACACAATCCAAAACAGATGAGAATATATTTGTTCTCAGTTGATTCTCAAATCATAATTATCAAATATTGTATTTCTTTCTGCACTGTTCAAAGGCTGCAACAGTGATTTGAAAGAGACAAAAGATATCTAATGAACACTGCTGTTCCTCTGGGGGAAAGTTCTACCCATCTAACAGCTATTTTAAGATGTTGAAGATGCATTACCACAGGCTGCAATTACTCTGTGAATTCCAATTTGAAATGAAGTCTCATCTCTCAAGGGTGTAATCCTAGGGTCCCATTTCCTTTTTAAGGCAAAGTAAACCATCTCTTTGACTATTAAGACCACTACAGGCAATCTCAGACAATCCAAATCCTCTTCATCATTAAGTAAATAAAATTATCTTTCAAAAATAGTCAGTTTGAAATTCTCAAAAATAATAACCGACAGTGATAATAAGAGCAAATCAGCCACAAATAATCACTAATTATGGTCAAATGTTGAATAAAGATCACATTTACTAATGGAAATTCTTTAAGCATCGTATCTATGTAGTACTGAAAGAAATGTTATAAATATATCTGATTGTTAGAGCTTTGAATGAGCTTTTATAAACCAATAGTGCCATGTCTTCATGCAATAGTTATTATTTACTGCGTTTGTCTTCTTCCAAAATTAATTTCCCCAATGTCTTAAGGCCTTTTTCAATCAAAAAGGCAGAAGCTCCAGACCTGAAATGCCCTCTCAGTTTTTTCTTATCCATGTTCTTCATCCCCTTCAAAGGATACCACAGGCGACCCTGGTCTGTCTAACCACATTACACTAATAGGCTCAGAGGGCATGTATATTCAGTGCAATCTGGAATTTTGTTGATTATGTTTCTAAGTTAAATAACAAGCTCACAGAAAATTATCTCCTCTATTTAAATTTCATTTTTTGTTTCTTCTGTCTCTTCAACTGTAACAAAGTTTAATCAATTTTGTTAAAGGGAAAAACTAAGCAATAGCTCTCAAAAATAATTTATTAATAATAATCACCTTGAGCCCTAGCTGGTTTGGCTCAGTGGATAGAGTGTTGGCCTGCAGACCAAAGGGTCCTGGGTTTGATTCCAGTCAAGGACACGTACCTCCGTTGCAGGCTCCTCATCGGCCTGGGCCCTGGTAGGGGCTTGTGCAGGAGGCAACCAATCGATGTGTTTCTCTCACATCGATGTTTCTCTCTGTCTTTCCTTCTCTCTTCCCCTCTTCCTAAAATTCAATGAAAAAATATCCTGGAGCAAGGATTAACAATAATAATAATAATAATAATAATAATAATAATAATCACCTGGCCCTGCTGGCACAGCTTGGTGATTTGAGGTCTACCTATGAGCCATGAGGTCATGGTTCGGTTCCCAATCAGGGCACATTCCCTGGTTGTGGGCTTGATCCCTAGTTTGAGGAGTGCAGGAGGCAGTCTAATGGTGATTCCCTCTCATCATTGATGTTTCTGTCTCTTTCTCCCTCTCCCTTCCTCTCTAAAATCAATAAAAATAAAAAAAATAAAAAAATCACCTTAACAAAAGTGATATAACTGACCTGCATAGAGACAGATGTTTTACCCGTGTCTTCTGATTGTGAACATTTATTCATTTGGATCTCTTCATGTTCCCTCAGCCCCTTATATCAATTCTTGAATGATAACATTATTTTTCCAGTCCCACAGCCACTACTTGAGGTCAGGTGACCATGGTCTTTCACCTGCATTACTGCACCCTTTCAAACTGGCCTCCCAGGTCCTAGTCTTGACCCCTATTCCCACCTGGTAACCCATTCTCTACACTTCAGTCCTAATAAGAACTTCAAACTCTCTAACCAATTTATTGAGGCTTTTAAGATCTAGTCCAGCCGTGGGCAAACTACGGCCCTCGGGCCGGATCTGGCCCATTTGAAATGAATAAAACTAAAAAAAAAAAAAAGACCGTACCCTTTTATGTAATGATGTTTACTTTGAATTTATATTAGTTCACACAAACACTCCATCCATGCTTTTGTTCCGGCCCTCCGGTCCAGTTTAAGAACCCATTGTGGCCCTCGAGTCAAAAAGTTTGCCCACCCCTGGTCTAGTCCCTGCTTATGCTGGCAGCCTTATCACCCCTTACTTCCTGCTTATTATAGCACATGTCATGTTCTCTTCCCTGTAGGTTTGCAGACATTGTGCTTCAGTCTGCCTAAATACCTTTGCCTCTTCCCATTTCTTCGTCAAACACCCCTGAGGTTTCAGCATAATTTTTAGAGACATATTTTTCTTCCACAGTATTTTTCACATTTTATATCATACTAGTGGCCTGGTGCACGGATTTTTGCACATTGAAAGGAAATTAATTAGAAGAAATATTTTAATATCGCTATTCACCCTTGCTCTATAAAAGAAGTGTCAGAGATGAAAGAAAATTAGTAAAATGTATATGAAAATAATATATAAATTGATTAATAAATAAGCAATAACAACAAAAAAACATGATATAAAAACAACAAAAACATGATATAAAAACAACATTGATAAAAACAATGACTGATAAATTGATCAAACTTATTCTAATATCTCCCTGTATACCACATTAAGAGTAAAAACATTTTCAGGGTGCTTGACTACTTTCCCTTATGATGAAGTATCTAGAACTCTAACTTTAATGTCACATGCTGCATAGTAAATGAGGATGCAATTATCAAACATAGTTGTGGTGATATGACTGTTACAGTTTTGCCTATCACTTAATTTCTCCTTTGTTCATATTCTGTCGATGATGCCACTTTCTTTCAGCTTCAGAATGTCAACAAAAACAACCAAATTCACGATCGACAATGACAGATCAAAATACACACCTGCAATTGGCACCAGCAAAAGCTTTATATGTATTATGTATCGCGCATGTGCGAGTCAACATTTATTTTTAAATTGCCAGTGCACAGCATATGTAGTGGCCAGTCAGTCAGTTGGTCAGACAGTCAGATGGACGGATGGTCAGTCACTTAGCCTTTTATATATGTAGATGATTAATATTCTCTTCACCACATGAGGACAGGGCCATAACTGCCTTGCACACCATTTTATAACCAGTAAACAACTTAATGTTTTCAGAATGGAATGACTGATTGATTAGTTGGGTGCAAGGATGGATGGATGGATGGATAGATGGATGAATGAGTAGATATTATAATGTGTGGCATTAGGATGGCTATCTGAGAAAAGATCAGAGACAAAGGAACTTGCAATCCCCTTGCTGGCAACAACAGTTATCCATGATCTTGCTTTCCACAGTCAACTGAGGTCTGAAAATATTAAATGAAATATTCCAGAAAAAAACAAGTCATAAATTTTAAATTATGCAACATTCTGAGTAGCATGATGAAATTTCTTGAAGTCTTTCTTCCTTCCACCCAGAACATGAATTATTCATTTGTCCAGCATCTCCACACTGTACAAATATGGAGTCCCCTGACCACTAGTCACTTAGTATCTGTCTTAGTTATCAGATCAATTGTCATGGTATCACAGCATTTGTATTCAAGTGATCCTTATTTTACTGAATAATGACCTCAAAGCACAGGAGTCTTGATGCCCACAATTCAAATAAGTCAAAGTGTCGCTTATGTATTGTCAGAAGGTCATAATGCCTAAGGCATTCACCTCACTTCATGTCTTCACATAGACATTTTATTATCTTACATCATCCATTGCAATAAGGGTGAGATCAATTCAATAAAATATTTGGAGAGAGAGAGAGGCCATGTTTGAATAACTTTTATTACAGTATATTGTCATAATTGTTCTATTTTATTAATTATTGTTGTTAATTTCTTACTGTGACTAATTTATAATTCAAATTGTATAATACGTATGTATGTATAGGACAAAACATAGCATATAGGATTTGGCACTCTCTGCAGTTTCAGGCATCCACTAAGGGTCTTTGAACAGATCTCCTATGTGTACAAGGAACTTCTATATGGATAAATGTTTGATTACTTTCCAATTTAGGAGTTGTTCAAATCATTGGCAAACTAATATAATTCTTATATAGATATTAGTTAATATTTCCATTTATTTTAATGGCTAAGTCAAAATGGGAAAAAATAGGATATATGACAACTTCACTCATTCATCAATGATGTGGGGGCTTATTTGCTGAAACATATAATAGTACTGTCACAATATCTCCTCAATTTTTTGTGCTATTCCTAATGTGATGACTATCGACCTTATGCCCATTTAAGTTTAATATGCATTAACATTTTCTCTATTACTTTATTATGTCAAGGTAATCAACAAAATAATAAATCTAATCCTGGTAGAGTAGGGTGTAGGAGGAGCATCTGTCAATTTCTGTGGTGTAAAGATTCCTATCATGACCAATAGCAGTCTTTGCTTCCTATTTTTATCTCATCACCAACTCAGCATAACAAAGGCCACTCTTTTGGTATTAACTGACATTAGAGGAAGCTCGTATAAATATTAATTAGGCACTTTCTATATATTGCTCACATTTGGTACTAACATCAATGTATTATATTGAAAGAGAAAGGAAGCACTAAAGTTTCTCATTCTTATTTTTTGGACTCAACCACTGTTAGTAAACACTATAGTAATTGCTGCAGTGGTCAGACAAGACCTGCCCTCTGCAGGATTGAAGTGTTCATTCCTCCAGCTACTGAAGGCACTGGTAGCCAAAGGCTCTCAGCTGAGTCTCTCTCCAGTCCTTGTCCTTATCTGAACATAGCTACCTAGTCCAAGATCATTCCTCTCCCCTTATGACAGCCTGTAGGAAACAACAGGTCATTTCAGGGGCATGTGGACACAGTGCCCTTTCTTTGATTTAGGACAACTCTGTAGGGCCATTCCAGCTCCAGTGCTCTCTGGGGGATCTACTGAGGTTTCTGATGCAACTGTACTAGCCTTCAACTTTTCTCTCTGCCCAGTTCTGCTTTCTTAAATCCTCAATCAACATATGCACACAAAACTCACCTCAAGGTCTGTTCCTTGGGGATCTCAACATATAGCAGCCCTCAATATTGTGTAATGCTTATCAATGCATAAATTTTAATATAACCTCATGCCAAAGGATGTATGATATATCGAAATAAAAATCTGAAGCATAACATTAGTAAATAGAACAGGTAATCAATTGCAATAATATTTACAATTGATTTAATAGGACCATCTCAACTCTAAAATTGTGATTTTAAGTGCATCTTTATAAAAATAAAACTACATATTAGCTTATATAGTAGATAGCTCTTATAACAATGGATTAGGTGTTCCAATAGGAGTATTTCAGTGTGTTGTATTTATGACAAGGCTTGCATGAAACAGAACATTCTAATCCAAATTATAGTGTTATACTGAGAGTATTTAGTCATTTGCATTATTATGTAGTGTCTGGAAGTTTGAGGTGAGTGAAATTGGCCATACATATGAGAACTAATTTAGCTAACATTAACAATCATTAAAGAGTGAAAATGACCTTACTTTCTAAAAAGGAAGGGCATTCTATATAATAAAAGGCTAATATGCAAATCCACCAAACGATGGAATGACCAGTCACTATCACGCACACTGACCACCAGGGGGCAGACGCTCAATGCAGGAGCTGCCCCCTGGTGGTCAGTGTGCTCCTGCCAAAGGAGCGCCTCAGCCAGAAGCCAGGCTCAGAGCTGGCGAGCACAGCAGCAGTGGTGGGAGCCTCTCCCGCCTTCGTGGCAGCACTAAGGATGTCCGACTGCCGTTCAGTCAGACAATCCCCGAGGGCTCCCAGACTGCGAGAGGGTGCAGGCTGGGCTGAGGTATCCCCTCTCCCCGCTGAGTGCACGAATTTCATGCACAGGCCTCTAGTATTTAATGACCCCCAGTTAGCTAACTATCATCTTAAACAATTACACAAAGGCAGCTCCAGACACAGAAAATACTTGGCATGGTTGAACAATTAATTATCATTCTCAGGTGAAAAGCATGTGATGTCCCATGTTTCCTTGATTTAAATAGGTTTTCAATTCCATGAAATGAAAAGACAAAGCTAGAAAGCATTCTCTTGAAATTCCACCCCAATTAGCCATATGAATGACTAAATAACCACATGCTATAAAGCAATTAAACCTATTGCATTTACACAACCACTTAACACATGGAAAAGCAGAGGACAAGTGACCCAAAACCAAATAATTTCTGCCATGACTAACTAGACATTTCAATGGCTTTGCACTCTTTGGGCATCAACTGATGGCAATTAAACATTTAGATACGTGTGGATTACTTAATTCATGTTCACCCTGATCAAAAATGGTTAAAGGGAATGCATGGAAATTTTTACAAATATGAGAATTTTCATTATGAGACCAAATGCAAAATGTTAATATACCAAAGTAAATTTAAGATACCATAAGAGTAATTTTAAACAAAGTCTCAATTATTTTTTTCACCCTTGGCAAATTATAAAAATATGCTCTTTCGAATTGTGCTTGACAGGTTTCTAAGATATCTGACTGGTTTCTTTTTTGGTTCACAAAAACAGTTTTATTAACCCAGTAAGTGAAGACCCAATCTCTTTGCACCCCCAAACCCCTGAAAGAATGGGTCTGGGTAAGGGAGAAACCTGGGGAGAGGGTGGAAATGCCCCCTATCTCTCAACATAGAGAACTGAAGGAAGAAAGGGGGATGGGAGATGTGCAAATAGGTGCATATGTATGGGGGGAGGGGTATTATTAGACCAGGATAGCAGCCAAAGAGGAAGAGGAGAATGGAGAGGGTGAGGGATATGTTGAAGACCCAGGAAAAACGAGGGGCGCTGGAGTTAGGGAGCCGAAGGATGTGGGAAGTGTGGGGCTGGAGCCCAGAAGTGGGGTCCGTTCTGAGTCAGGGTGGTGGAACCTTGACTCCCCTTCCTCATTACCTTCTTGCTCCTGAGTTTCTTCTTTCTGCTTCTCCTCCCTAGGTTCCCAATGAGCAGGCTGCTTGCACATGGAGCAGGTCTTCCGGGTCCGAGTGAGCCAGGGGTCCACACAGCGGCTGTGATAGGATGAGCACAAGAAAGTAAAGTAGCCTCAGCTTGTCCCCATTCACATATTCATCCAAGCAGATGGTGCCGACATCATGCTGGTCTCCATTCTGATAGTCACATGTAGGAATCTGCTTCAGTTGCTGATTTCACTGGAGCTGTTTCTGGTGCTGGATACAAGGAACTATCATCACTGCTCCTGCCAAAATTAGCAAACCAGCAACCCCTGTGAAAGGAATGAGGTTAATAGCCCAAGAGGAAGCTACTGTCTGGGACCAGAAGCACCTGAGGCCCTTCTGATAGAGGAAGAGGGCACGCAGGCACTCAGGGCTCCTCTCCCCAGTAAACACAGAGCAGATCCAGATCTGCTACCGGATCGCCACACTATTTATTCCACATCATGGTCAGCAGTTGGTTGTAAGTCACATTGTGGACCACAGCTGCACCACACCCAGCCTTCTGAGCATTTAGGGCCTTGAGTCAAAGGCACAGTCGAATCTCTGCATAAGTGCCATAAAGACTGACCGGTGACCTGAGTTAGGGCTGATGGGGCAATGGGGCGGCAGGCATTGGCTGGGTGAGCCTCCAGGCTCAGGGCTCAGGGCTCAGGGCTCAGGGTAGACCCTAAAAAGGCTGAGAGGTCTGCAAAGTCCATGCTGGCATTGCGGTCCAAAGTCACTCTAATGAGCCCCCCTCACAGGAAGCAGGAAGGTTGAGGGTGCATGGCAGAGGGAGGGAGAGGAGACCTGAGGAGGCCGCTTCCCAGCAACAGGAGAAAAAGCAGAGTTCTGTGCTCTGTAGGCCCCTCCTTCAGGATCCCAGGGCCACTCACCTCCAGTGCCACTTCCCCGCCCCATAGGGGCACGAGGAAGGAACCCAACTTGGGGAGTGTCCAATACTCCCCAGCATTGGACACTTCAGATGAAGGACATCTGACCAACCGTCTCCTCCTCCCTAGGTTCATGGCTACCACTGCAGTAGCTTCAGGGCTCATGAGAGTGCACGCTGCACCTCCTTCCCAGCCACCGCTGATCTTGCTGAGTCCATTGTGAGAGACCTCCTGACTCTGGTCGGCCAGGCTCGCTTCATCTCATGTCCAGGAAAAACAAGCTGAAAGTGTTCTAGGAATCCCGGGGCCACTCACCTCCAGTGCCACTTCCCTGCCCCATAGGGGCACGAGGAAGGAACCCGACTTGGGGAGTGAAATATCCAACACATTTAGTGGAGCTGCAACTGAGACACTAAGAATTCCCTTTTCAGGGATAAAACAAGGAAAAGGTCCGGAGGCCAGCACAGGTGACAAATGCTTCTAGAAGGGTGAGGAGCTCAAGGAAATGGGCCTTCCCAGCAGGTGGGCGTCTTTCCCATGCCCTGGAAAAGGGTTTCGATAAAGAAAGTTAGGCCAGGCCTCTTCCAGCATTGGACACTTCAGATGAAGGACTTCCGACCAACCGTCTCCTCCTCCCTAGGGTCACGGCCACCACTGCAGTACCTTCAGGGCTCATGAGAGTGCGCGCTGCACCTCCTTCCCAGCCACTGCTGGTCTTGCTGAGTCCATTGTGAGAGACCTCCTGACTCTGGTGGAGGGAAACATTTACAACACTAGGATTATTGATTTTAATGTAAGTTTTGCGGCAGATGAATCTAATTTAAGAATGCACACCAGAACCTACAAGTGTGAGTCCTTTGTTGTCCTACCTCCCAAACAAGTATCTGAAATCTGAGATAACTCACAAATAAATGCCACCATTATGATACAGATACAGGATCATCTATTTTAAAAGAATTTAACATTGTAATCATTTTATCCCAGTGATCCAATACAACCTTTTAAACCAATAAATGTCTATTTCCATTTCAAACACAATATGGAGAAAGGAATAAAATCTTATTTCTTCAGGAGGACCAGTTGACCTGCCTGGTATTTGGACAGTAACTTTTTCTATGTAGAAGCCTAGAGGTTTTGTTGTAGAATTGGAGCCACCTGACCAAGGAAATAACCAGAATATAATATTGTGGGAAACATTTTCCTGTGAGCCCATTTAGAACAAGAAAAGTATCCATTTGTTCTTAGATTTTATATTTCAAACAGCTGCCCTCTTTCTCTTGAAGTATTATACCTAGAGGTCAAAACCTAGATTAGAAAAGGAAATTACAGACCACTTTAAATAAAGATGTAGCAGATTGGCCAAGTCAGAAATGGAAAGGTTTTATTCTGAGCACACTGCCCCAAATTGTCCCTGTAGACTTGGGTGGCCAGAATCTCACATTACAGGTTTATGTTGCCATTTTTGTACATTGGTTCTATTTGCCAAAATATTCTTCCATTTTCCTGGATTTTCTGATTTGGGAGTGTAACAGATTATTAAAATGCCACTCACTCTGCCTGCTTTAACATGATCCCTCTAAGGTTAAGCACAAAACAATAAGCTCCAAGTATAGATATATTTGAAGACTGTTGCTAGTCTATACCACTCCTTCCGGACTTCCAAAGGGGTATGGAGAGAGGAGAGAGCAGTCACAAATTGATCCTGCCAGCATTAGCTAGTTGCTGATCTTGGCCTGAAAAGATTGAAGAACTGGGAAGATTTCTTTAGAGCAGTAGTTCTCAACGTTGGCTGCACATTAGAATCACCTGGGAATCTTTTTAAAATCTTGATTTATGGGCCTCATCCTCCAGAAATTCTGTTTCTTTGTG
>NW_005366834.1:5746788-5769745 GCF_000412655.1 Myotis brandtii
CCCCTACACACACACACACACACACACACACACACACACACACACACACACACACAAGCAAAGATGGCGCTTTGCTTTGAACCAAGGGAAAGTGACTTAGAGAGACATGTGAAAATTGAAGCCCAGAGAAAAGGGGAGGGGAGCTGCATTTCCACACCCAAAGAAGTTTCTCAGAGTCCAAACGCAGACCTTGCTATGGGAGCCCTTAAAAAGGGATCGCACCGATATTCTATCTGAAGGAGCAAAGGCACACCAAGACGGAGGGGTGGACACTGGAACCTAGAAACAGGGGAGGAGTCACAGGTGTCAGCCCAAAGCACTGTATTAGAGAAAATGAGTCCATGTGGGATTATTTACTGTGCCGACAGGCACTCACACCAGATGGCTACTATTCCAACCACCTGTGACTGTTCCCTTTGAGATTGGCCTTGGAGAGGTCATGAGCAGGGGCTAGCCAGAGCAGGAGGGGGAAAAAGCCAGCAGAGCACCTCACCCCTGAAACTTTCAAAGCCCCATTTGGACCCAAAGTGGGGGATGAGAGAATATTTACGGAGCCTGGGTTTCTCTATTATATCAGACTACACTGGAAATACACTGGATGCTTTCGTGATTAAAGTGATTAAAGGCAGGGATAGATGGACCCAGGTCTCTTTAGTTCTGGGGTTTGTCCATTTGGGAATGCTTTTTAAAAAAATAAAAATGTAAAATCATGGATTCAAAGTCAGGAACAGAGCCTTGGAGGGTCCATTTCAGGGAGCAAGGCTGTCTTCTCCAACTCTATTGTCTGGTGTAAGGATTCTGTCTCGAAATAAAGTTGTAGAGGAAATCTTTACCAAAAAACTAATCAATTCAACAAAATGCATGTATCTGAGCCATATGCCACAAACGTCCTTGAAGGAATTAGATAAGATTCAAAGCCAATAGACTAAAATGTGTGTCCATGCCCCCACACAAACATTCACTTTGCTACATCTCAATCTAGAACTAGAAGATTTAAATGATAATGAGTGTGGCTTTTAACTTGAATTTAAGACTCAGGTGGCCAGAATCTCACATTACAGGATTATCTTGCCATTTTTGTACATTGGTGGCTTGTATTTTAAAATCAATAAAATGAACAATAAATATGAGCACAAACAGTTTTTAGGAAGCTACAAGATCAATCCCAAAAGGAGTGATGGTGCAAAGTAGAGCCTGCATGCTCAAGACAGCCTGGAGCCAAAATCAATCAGCTTGACCCAAAACTAATGAAAGTGTCAAAATTAAAATAAATGGAGTCTAACTTTCCAACCCTGGACATGACACACTATCTCTGTTAACCAAAACTTCGTTACTCAGAAAGCAAGAAGCCTCTTTGTGGGAATAAGATGACTCTCTTTGCATATTCTCAGCCATGTAAATAACGGCTCCATACACACAGACATGCTCTTAAACCCTGTGGCCTTGCTCTGACTTTGTCCAATTTAAAAACTTCCCTTTGCAGGCAGATTAATTTAACTTCCTGTTGCTTCTTTCTGTTCCCCTGCCTAAGTAGACAATCCTGAGCATAATCTCCATTCTACAACCAGACAGCTTTCTGAGGTTTACTGCTCAAATGTCCTCCAGCCTCACTGAGAACATTCCTACCAATATTTGAATATGCACTCCAAAAGAAGAGAAAAAGACAACTGTGGAAATATTGCCTATATATGTATACTAGTATATAGTAATTTAAAAAGATATGGAATTTGAGAAATGAGAAAGTAATGCCCACAGAAGGAGCATTTGCCACAAGGAAATAAATAAAGCTTGGGGACCAGATCAAATCCGGTTCCTACCCATATTTGAATGTGCACTCCAAAAGAAGAGAAAAAGACAACTGTGGAATATTGCCTATATATGTATACTAGTATATAGTCATTTAAAAAGATATGGAATTTGAGAAATGAGGAAGTAATGCCCACAGAAGGAGCATTTGCCACAAGGAAATAAATAAAGGTTGGGGACCAGATCAAATCCTACCAAATAAGCAGCTGATCCAACCGAAGAAAAAGGTCCAGCAGAAAAAGAGGCACTCAGTAAACTGTCTCTCGAACCAAATGATTCCTTCTTCAAACATATAACAAAAGCTACAGTTACAGTTTCTGGTCACAGTTAACCACATACTTTCTTTCCCCCTTTCATTTATAAATCCAAAGGAATCTATTATTCATGGTTTTGGCTCATTTATATTCAACTCACCGAAATGTTATTTGTGAAGAGACATGTGAGCTCAGGAAGACTTGTGAGCCTTTTAAAGGCAATTTATTGTTAGAACTCATGATACAGTGTGATGCCAAGTCTATAAACACCCCAGACCTATAGCTTCAACTTCGCATTAGGCCTCTTTCCATTCCAAAGTGGCCTTGAGGTTGGCAAGGGGTCTGTTTCTCCATCGAGTCTTTTCAATGTCCAAAATGTCTGGAAGAGGATGATAAATATTAATATATGTTTGGCAAAAACATTACAGTAGATATTGAATTTGGTCTATCACTAACATAAAAAGAAGTTATTGGTTTTATATTATCTTAAACCTCAAAAGAGCGTCCAGAGTCTATTAAGTCCTCAATTAGGAAATGCCCCAAGTAGCCAAGTATAATTTTTTCTGCTTGTCAATGACATGTTATTTCTAGTATTAAAACAACAACAAAAACACAACTCTATGTTCATTCCAGACCATCAGTCCAGTATTAAATATCAGGCCACTTATCCTATCTAAAAATAGACAAACAGGGTAATTGACCGTACCTTCGCTACGCCTCCCATTGGCTAATCAGCATGATATGCAAATTAACCACCAACAAAGATGGCGGTTAATTTGCATATGGTGCGAAGCGGCGGAGCGAAGACTGAAGGTGGCTCCAGCCAGAGCAGCGAGGGCTTTGAAGGCGGCTCTGGCCGGAGGGAAGGCCTGGGTCCCAGGTGCTGGAGGAAAACTGGTGCCGGCAGCCAGGGGAAGGGAAGGCCTATTGCACGAATCTTTTCAAGCAACAGGCCTCTAGTCCATAATAATAAAAGTGTAATATGCTAATTAGACTGGCCATCCTTCCGGACGACCTTCCGGATGAAGCCAGGGCTGTGAGAAAAGCCCGGGTCCCGGGTGCCTGCTGGGGGCTGAAGGGAAGCCAGTGCCAGCAGCTGGGAAAAGGAAGGCCTACTCTTGCACTAATTTCGTGCATCGGGCCTCTAGTGTATTATATCATTGTTTGTATATTTGTAATGAGCATTACTGCTTTACTCACCTTATTTATGCCTATTTCTGTTCATTCTGTTACTAATTTTACTTTAAAATGTTATTTATTTTGGCACCATTTTAAAATTTCCTAATTAGTTCTATTTTCTTTTACATCTTCATCCTTAAAAAGAATGTCAACGTGAGGGTTAGAGAATGCAATTTGGCAGAAAATTTTCCCCAAATTACAGTTTCCTCCATCTACCAATGCAAAAGAGTCACTGATCTCCTGATATTGTCGTTCCCCTTTTGCTGGCCACACATCCTTAGCATTTCCAAGTGAAAGTCATGCCTTCCTTTGGTTTTCTTGACAACTTCTTGTGATGGTTCTCTCAGAAATGAAACCTGGTTTGGAAGATCTAACTCTTCTTCCAAATAACTGAGAACATACTAGTATTTAGAGGCTGAGAACAGGTAAGTGTGTCAACAGAACAGTGAGTCCAGAGGGGCCAGCCAGCTCTCTAACCTCCACTTCTATCACTGTCTAAATACAAACGTTAGCAATTACTGTGATAAATGGAAAAGCCTTTACTCAACATTTAGATAAGAATTAACATTCAACTATGCCAGAAAGGGGTGTCAGAAGATCTTAAACTCTCAATGCAGAGATTACCAGATACTTTCTTATGTGCATCATGTTAGGTTCCATCACTGTAACATGAATCCCACTCATCACAAAAAGGCTAAATGCTGCTTTTAATAGCAGTTAGGAAAACTATAAACTCCCTCAAAACTGACCAGTTTTGCCTGATATCAGCCATCAGAATGAATATAAAATTCAGTGTGTGCCAAAATAAGTGCCTATCGTGTTGTGGCTATTATACCCACCCTGCGGACTGACAGTGCCCAGGAAGAACCTGTTTCTTCATCAAAATTGCCAGGTTTAGCAAGCTCATCATAGGCCACAGCTGAAAATAATATTCTATGTGCTTAACTCTGCATCCTCCCTCCCAAGCAAGCAACAATATGATTCAGTGTTTCATGCACCACTGTAAGGGTGAAGCCATTCAAAACAAAACCTTAGTGAAGCAGAAAACAAATGGCCCATAATCTCAGCTTTCAGAGCCAATAGGATGTTTGCTCTCCAGAGTGAGGGATGCACCCCAGAGCACACAGGTGATTTATGGGACTGGAAGAGAAAAACACTAGAACTGTGGTCAGCAAACTGCGGCTCGTGAGCCACATGCGGCTCTTTGGCCCCTTGAGTATGGCTCTTCCACAAAATACCACATGCGGGCGCGCACATATAGTGCGATTGAAACTTTGTGGCCCATGCACAGAAGTTGGTATTTTGTGGAAGAGCCACACTCAAGGGGCCAAAGAGCCACATGTGGCTCGCGAGCCACAGTTTGCCGACCACTGTGCTAGAATGTCTATTTTTCTTTTTCTCTTGACCTTTTAACATTCTGTTACATGTGTGTTTGTAATGTACACAGTGATGCATGCATAGAATTTATAATTGTATATAGAACTATATGTATATACACATACATATAGGTACAAGACTATAAATATGTATGATGGTAAGGTTTTGGGGCCCATGCCTAATGGGACAAGAGTTCTATATAAGGATAGAAGTTTTCCAGGCAAACTTTAACCCAAGCCTTTTTTCCCATCAAAATTCAAGACGTTTACAAACCCCTTCCCACTACAATATCTCAGGATATTTGTTCACATCTGGGAGAAGCATTCTGCACTGATGATTTCTGTGGGTGTTTTTTTTATTTTTCAAAGTAAATCTCAGGTGAGAATATAATGCCATAGTTCCCCTTAGCACATTTTATGGGGTCAATGTTGGTGTTATTAGGTACATCTATGTCTCATTTTCTAGTAAATATCCATTCATATAAAAAAAAGATAAATATCACATGATCTCACTCATTTATGGAATATAATGAACAACATAATCTTATGAACAAAAACAGATCCAGAGACAGAGAAACATCGATCAGACTGTCAAACCTCAGAGAGAAGGTAGGGGAGGGTGGGGGGGGGGCGTAATGTGGGGATAAGGACACATATGTAATAACTTAATCAATAAAGAAATTTTTAAAAAATGTAGACAGATTTAGGAGAAATTTCAAGTGTGGTTAAAATATATTTGCCCTAGTTGGCTCCAAGTAATTCCTTAAGTCATATTCTCATATAGACAAGAGGCACTTTTTTTTGATGAATAGTTTCTGGAGAAGGTTCATTAACATGTGATTAAGTCACATCTTGGAGAAGAGCCACACATCTTGATGAAATATGATTTTAAAAATGTGTTTTGCTCTACTATGTCATTTTATCTCAGGGATAGTAGGCTAGTAAATATATTATTTATTTTTGCCAGATTTGGACCACATGGAACCATAGATCTTAGTCATTTCATTTAATCATTTTTTCATTACTTAAACCAGCAGTTGACAAACTATAGCCCATGGGCAAAATCTGGTCTGCTACTAGTTTTTGTACAACCTCCAAGTTTAGAATGGTTTTTACATTTTTAAACTAGAGGCCTGGTGCACAAAAATTTGTGCACTCGGGGAGGCCACTCAGCCCAGCCTGTACCCTCTCAAATTCTGGAACCCCTCAGGGGATGTCCACCTGCTGGCTTAGGCCCGCTCCCCAGGGGAACAGGCCTAAGCTGACAGGCAGACATCCCTCTGGCAGCCTGGGAGCCCCCAGGGGATGTCCACTTGCCAGCGGGGAGCAGGCCTAAGCTGCAGTCGGACATCTTAGTGCTGCTGAAGAGGCAGGAGAGGCTTCCGCCACCACCGCTGTGCTGGCAGCCGGCAGCCTGGCTTGTGGCTGAGCAGCACTCCCTCTGTCGGAGCGCACTGACCACCAGGGGAAGCTCCTGCATTGAGCGTCTGCCCCCTGGTGGTCAGTGTGTGTCATAGTGACCAGTCATTCCCAGTCTTTCTGCTGTTAGGGTCAATATGCATATTACCCTTTTATTATATGCCTGGTGCATGGGTAGGGGCTGGCTGGTTTGCCCTGAAGGGTGTCCCAGATCAGGGTGGGGATCCCGCTGGGGTGAGGGCCTTTTTCAGGCTGGCCACACCCCTTCAGGGTGGGGGTCCCCACTGGAGTGCCTGGCCAGCCTGGGTGAGGGGCTGATGGCTGTTTGCAGACTGGCCAAGCCCCCCAGCGGGGACCCTCACCCCATGGGGGTGTGGCCTGCCTGGGTGAGGGGCTGAGGGCTGTTTTCAGGATGGCCACACCCCCTTCAGGGGGGAGTCCCCGCTGGGGTGCCTGGCCAGCCTGGGTGAGGGGCTGAGGGCCGTTTTCAGGCTACCCACAGCGCCTTCAGGGTGGGGGGGGTCCCACTGGGATGCCTGGCCAGCCTGGGTGAGGGGCTGATGGCCATTTTCAGGCTGGCCATGCCCCCCAGCAACCCAAGCTCCCAGCCTCTCCTTTTTTTGCAGGTATCTGGGACTTATTTATCTTCTATAATTGAAACTTTGTAGCCTTGAGCAGAGCCCAGACCCAGGGCAGGCGGGAAGCTTGGCTTCCTTCCTCGCCGGGGGCAACCCAAGCCTCCTGCTTGCTCCAGCTCCGTGGCCACCGCCATCTTAGTTGGGTTAATTTGCACAGTTGCTCTGATTGGCTGGTGGGCGTGGCTTGTGGGTGTAGCTGAGTGACAGAGTGATAGTTAATTTTCATCTTTCTCCTTTATTAGTGTAGATGGTTGAAAAACACAAAAGAATAATATGATATGATAGGTGAACATTATATACAATTCAAATTTCAGTGTCCATAAATAAAGTTTTATTGAAACACAACCATGCCCATTCCTTTACATGTTGTCTATGGCTACAAAGGCAAAGTTGGCTAGTTGCAACACAGACTTATGGCTCCTCAAGCCTAAAATATTTACTCTCTAGTTCTTTACAGGAAAAGTCTGCTGAGTCCTGGCCTAAGTGGACCAAAATCTGAAATCATCATTTTCCACGTTTTATGTAAAGTCAGGCTACACTTGTTTATTTGATTCTTTTAAGACTTCTCCAAAGGAGATAAATTCTGATCCATTTTACTGTGATTAGGCAGAAAAAGAAAGGCAGATTTATCTATGTATGTAGAACTATTCTAATTGCCCACATGGGTCATTTGTTCTAAGTTCCGCCTTTACCTTAATTAATTTTAGTGGGTAATTAATGTTGCTAATCCATTCCACAAATGTACCACCCTCTGCAGCACTTTATCTGAACAGATATAACCACTGTTGCACCTGAGCCAGAACTCCCGATTTAAGTATTATCAAAACAAGCTTAAGGGCTTGTTAAAATGGAATTAGATTGGCAGAGGAGAATTTTGTTCCCCTCGAAATGCTGGCACTTCTCCCCTTTCCTGAATGGTATCCACATAATGGCTTTCTCCATTGAGGATGGCACTTTTAGAAATACTGCTAGTGTGTAGTTATTCCAGAATCACGGCTCTTCACATTCAATGCGATCTAAAGGGACATCTGACTGTTATACAGCAACTTCATTGCTTTAAAAAAAATTGCAGGGGACATGAAATGACAACAAAACAAAGGAGATATGAATGATAGGACAGGTGGTTAAAAGAAGCTTGGAATTTACACCTTTATCTCTTTCTTATGATATTTCTTTCGCCTTTGATTTTTCTATGCCTGGAATGTTCTCTCCCCTTTCTTTCCCGGTCAAGTGCTACTTCAGGTCTGAGCTCACGTCACTGCCATAATTATGCCTTTTCTCTGTCAATCCAAAGCATTTCGTGTGTGTCTTTATTAAAACATTTTTATATGATATGACAGCTAATTTTTGTTTTGTTTTATTTTTAAAATGTCTGTATCTTTACTGAGATTACTACCTTCTGAGAGAATTTTAAAACTGATTTATTTCAATAAAGTAATTTGTCATTAAAAATTAAAATTTTACTTCTAGTGAGTACCATCATAACTACTTGTTAGAGGGAAAACCTCTCATTCTCTGTCTCTCTCTCTCTCTTTCTCTCTCTCTTTCCTTCCCTCCCTCTTTTTCTCCCTCTCTCCCTCTTTCTGTAAATATGCTAGCAGGAAAGTATAAGAGACATTCATAGCCCTTGGCTGCCCACCACCCAAGCCTCCTCATAACACCACCCAGCCCCATTTAGAAGTTACCTTTCTCCCAGGTGCTGTGCAGTTCTGGAGTGATGCTGTGCCCACCCACCACAAACCACGAAGAGGCAGGCTGTCTGTCCCCAGCCCCATGCAGCCAGGGGCAGCCAAGCAGACCCCTCTCCAGGGCCCTTTACTCTCTCCATGGAGCAGCTCAGGCTGTGGGGACTGGATAGAGGCTATTGATCATGGTGATCACATTCACTCTGCTCCTGCTGAGTGATACCAGATTTCTACTTTCTCTTGGCATCTCACCACTTTCCAGACCCAGACCTCCAGCCTTGCTCTGATTGTCTAACAATATTTGTCCAAAATGTTCCTTTTTGTCTAAGATGACAACTATTACTTTCTCTGACTTACAAGCAAAAATCCTGACTGATAAAGGTAGTATCAGACAAGAATTACTCAAATTTACCTGAGTATAAAAAAAATGCCACTGTATTTAGTGAAAAATTATCAGCATCCTTATCATCATCATCATTATTTAATGATCCTTTACTATGTGGCATTTAATCCTCACAAAAATTCTATAAGGTAAGACAGTTCCCATCATTTGAAAAAAATACCACTGTATTTAGTGAATAATTATCAGCATCCTTATCATCATCATCATCATCACTGTTTACATTTAATGATCCTTTACTATGTGGCATTTAATCTCACAAAAATTCTATAAGGTAAGACAGTTCCCATCATTATCATCTTCTCTGGATAAGAAAGCTGAGGCAGAGAGAGGACAGATAGATCAGTGTTGCAGGGTCACGTGGCTCATAAATGGAGCTTGGCTACCAATCTAGGCAGTCTATATTTACATTTCTTATTCTCAATAATAATAGGAATAACGGTATAATTCTTGTTACTATTGTAGTTGATAATAATACCTAATATTTACTATGCACTTACTACATACAAGCACTGATCATCTATTCCTCACAATACCTTATAAAGTATCTTTGAACTTTGTAATGTAAACATCCTTATTTTACAGATAAGAAAACTAAAATATAGTGGACCAATTTCACAAGGCTGGTAATTAGTAAGACCAAGTTTGAACACAAGCTGTCCCCAGCCACACACTCCGCTGTCACCATGATGGCCTCTCTGACAGGAGCTTTGCAAGCAATTCCAAGAGACTCAACCTCTAAATCTATCATTCCATAAACTAGCTATGGGACCTTAACTGTGACTTTGTTTCTTTGCCTGTAAGATGGAAATAATATTTACAAACCTCTAACATGACTTACAAGACTTTTATGAGGGAAAATGAGATGCAATTTTTAAATATTTTGAAAACCGCTATTCACGTGAATACTGGATTTTTTGAATCTGTGCTTTTAGAAACTTGAAAGGCTATGCTTTTTATTGTCATTGAAGAAGTGCATGCATGGGTAAGACTAATTGCATTTTAGAGAGCTCAAACAGTCTAGGATACATAGGACAACTCTCACAACAAAGAATTATCCGGCCCAAATGTGAATAGTGCCAAGATTGAGAATCCCTGGTTTAGCCATTGTTATCTAGATCATTGTTATCTAAAACTTTGTTCTAAAAGAGGCTTTTGGCTGAGAACAGTATATTTCTGTTTTGCTTTGTGCTTTTTTCTGAAATGGCACCTGGAGATTTTAAAGGACACATATCTTTTTAGCTGCATGTGGATAATTGGGAATCACCCAACACAATTGCTTTTATGCAGGGCTTCTCGCCCAGATAATTACATATAAATGCTACCAGTGAATCACTTGATACATGATTGCAATTTTCAATCAGGCACATTGAAAGGAAATTCAAATAAGACTTTTTTTCTTTCTCAAACATCAAAACAAACACAAAAATATTTAGTAAGGACACTAAGATGAAGGGAAAAGAGTAAGGTGAAGATAGAGGAATGAAAATATTTTCCAATTTTACCTCAAAAGCAAGTGAGAAGTAGAGCTCAGTCAAAAATAAGATTCCTTTCCTAAGCCAAGAGCAACCTTCTTATTCTAACCTCCAATTTTTTCTCTCAGTGCATACGTCCCAAATGACCAGCACTGTGATTACAGCACAAAGATATTGGGTCAAATATTTTCCAACTTTACCTCAAAAGCAAGTGAGAAGAAAGTAGAGCTCAGTCAAAAATAAGATTCCTTTTCTAAGCCAAGAGCAACCTTCTTATTCTAACCTCCAATTTGTTCTCTCAGTACATACATCCCAAATGACCAGCACTGTGATTACAGCACAAAGATATTGGGCTTTGAATTGACTCCTGTTCTCCACCCTCCTATCCAATGTAGAACCACTGTTAGGCTACTGATGCGTCTATCGCTGTCCTTGGTCCTGAGCCTCAATTTTCCCCTCTCCATCCCCAATAACAGGGTTGGTCCCAAGGACTCTTTCAACCCTAACATGCCATGATACTATGTTAACAATTATCCAGACCATCATCTTGTACCTGCTAAGTCTGGGCTTCCAGAGATATGTCTGAATACACATAGAATAAGTTCATAGTTCACTTAGGTGCATATGTCTCCAGAGTGGGATGAATAATTCTTTTTTCTTTGCCTTAAGACCTAAAACAATACCATGTAATTGTCAAAGTAAGCATCAACATAATTTGGTAGCTATGTCAAAGATGAGTGTTGTAAAATTAACTTTCTCCTTAACCTTCTACATCATAATAGATGATAAGTTTAAATATCCTAAAGAATTTCCTGAGAGATCATAATATTTTATTGTAGAAATTAAGTAGTAACACTAATAAACTTACAGTAAGAAAGATAGCATACAATATCTCAAACTTCACTCATTTGGAAATAAGATTGCAAGAAAAGACCTTTTTTTAAAAAAAAAAATGGCAGATATTAGCTCCCAGGTAACTATTCCCCAATTGTGTGGAATCATTTTGTAGAATAATATGGCAATTAGGAACAGGGGTTCTGCAGGAAGATTACCCAACTTTCCTAACTGTGTGATCTTGGACTTCCCTTAATCTTCTGCATTGCAGTTCTTTTATCTGCAAAATGGAGGTAATACTCATAAATGCATGAGATTGCCATAAGGTTAAATGAGAAAATTCATGAAACTGCTTAAAATAATGTCAAGTGCAAAGACATTAACAATTGTATTCAATCATGTATTATCATTAGCATTCATAGTAGCATTACTGTTTTCCATTTAGTGCATCTTATCTTGCTGTCAGAATTTTGACTCTGCTGCTGGTACCTCTCACAATGTCATGCTCTTCAGACATTGCTTACTATACCAAGTGATTGCTATAGAAATTCCTGTCTCTAGTCTGGAAATAGGATATCACCCATGTTGGTCTCAACCTGAACACAAAAACAGGCTCCTTTTTAATTTCCTATGTACAAGTGAAATCAGATGATAATTTTAATAGGCTGTGCTGAGGTTAGAGGCTATGGATGAGTTATAAAGTAAGAGAAATAATTTATGACTCTTGCATAAGCCCAGAGCTATCCATATCTTTTGAATCTCTCTCTCTCTCTCTCTCTCTCTCTCTCTCTCTCTCTCTCTCTCTCATACTTGGCAACCACTTCCACTTGAACAGTCATATATTTACTTCCACCACAAGCCCAACACTTCCTTCACTGTATTAATGACTTTATGATTTAAATCTAGAAGCAAACTCACTCCTGACCCCCCCCCAGCGAAAAGATGCTTTGTACTTCATCCCTCTTTAATGACCTTATCACAAAATGCTCTTTCAAGATGATTCCTGATAATAAATAAATAAATAAATAAATAACATTCAATGTCCATGAAAATCCCAGTAGTGGAATGGTCTATTTTATAGACTCAAAAATATAGGTAATATTTCTTATTAAAATGCTTACTGTCCAAACTTAGAAACAGAATAGATTCAGATAAAATTGGTGATATAGGCCTATTTGGAGAAAAGTTATACCTCAATTTTCAAACTCTTACTACTAGATATCCAAAATTTAAGATATGAATAGATTCAGATAATTCACAATAGTCCTTATTAGATGAACTTCCTATTGGAACTCTCACTATTCCAACTTAGAAACTAAATAGATTTGAATAACAAGATATTAATGTATTAAAATAGTTCAAATTTCATATATTTGTTAGAATCGGGTTGTTTGTTCTTACCTGTGTTCTCATTAAGGTAGAAGAGAGGATGTGCACATTTATTTCATGAAGATGACATACTCCAAAATCAAAATCTGGAAAAGAAAATACCAAAAAAGAAAAGGTAGAGAAATATAAAAAATAATAGGTCTCTATATTTGTCACCTATGATTAAATGAGCATTGTTTTAAATTGCTATTTCCCTGGGTGAAAAAAAGCTAAAATTAATTGAAGATATTTTTAGTGTATGTTCCATTTTTCCAAACCCTGCATTTTCTTTATTTCCCAAGAGGTTAAAGACTAAAAACTCACCTCAAGATCTGAGGCCAAACATTCTTAATTTTAAAAATGTCTCTAGTTAATTTTATTTTTCAGCATACTCTATCAAAATCAAGGTTTGAATTTATGACTTATTTTGGATTCTTTGAATGTGAATATAAAATTATATCAATCTAACAATAAATATGGAAGGGCCCCCTTTTGCTGAAACTACCAAAAATATATATCACTTTGATAATATTTTTAAAATATTTTTTACTTGTTAAATAATAGAACTAATGTGGATTCACGTTTGCATGAGCCACAGGTCAAGAATAATCAGTAATAGCAGCAGAAATCATGACCACTACAAACCTGCTCTCCCCCTGAGCCAAGTGATTCTTAGGACTCAGTGTTTAAGCAAGTGGGTGAACTGGCCAGTTCAGAGACAGTGAGTCAGATGGAAAATGAGGATTCGGATCCCTGGGAAGGAGCACAAACCAAGTAGAACAGATGCCCACACAGATGGAGAAATAGGGGACAGCCAGCAAGCAAAGTATTCAAAGGGCTCAGGGTTTCTTGGATACAATAAGGTAACTAAACATAACATTAGGGAAAGAAGCAATAGAATAGAAGCATAAGACCTGTGTGACTATAGACTAGTCATTACCCTACACAACCCTCATTTTCTCACCTGTTATGTAAAGGAAGTTGGAGTAGATGAACTGTGAATCACATTTTAGTTTTAAATTCAGTAATTCTACACAAATCATTTCCTTTTACTCCTTTGTACTTTGAAACTGTCAATTATATTGGTTAATGGAGGAAATTAGTAAAATATTAAGATAAAAAAATCAATGTATAATAATTTTTGACTGATATGGTGTGCATCATTTATGTCAGGGACTTCCTATTATTTTTAAATAAGGTTTTACTTTGCAATTACAGTTGACATACAATATTATATTACTTCAGGTGTACAGCTTAGTGACTTGAAATGTATATAACTTATGAAGCGATCGCCTCAATAAGTCTAGTACTCATCTGACACCATACATAGTTATTAGAATATGTTTCAATTATACCCTTTTGGAAATTAATAATTTTACATCAGGGTTCAAAAGAAAAAGATAAAAGGTAACCTGGAGGCAAAATAGTAAGAGAAACAAAAAAAAATTAAAAACTGTGCTTGTATCACAGTCTTTTCATAAGTCATTTCAAAAATCCATAAATTATAAACTACTTTATCTTGAGCCATTGACCTTCAGATGCTTCACATTCTGCATTGATTTAAAGATATCATTCAATTATGAGTGAGCCACTATTTCTTGGAGAATCTCGCCATTACCATTTTATTAGCAGAAGTGGAAATAAAGACAATTGATGAAAAGGCTTTGTATAAAAAGAAATATTTTCCACTTCCCACAAATTTAATCTAAAGATATAGATGCAAGATCATAAAGTAAAGATAAATGTAACATCAATTTAGGTAGAAGGAATTTATAGAAATCATATCCATTTATTTAACCTCATTCATTATTTAACCAATATTTATTAGCCTAGAAATCTTCTGTCCTGTGGTCTTAGAATTTGTTTAAATTTGTACCACTTAAAGAACAGAGACTAGATTTTCCACTGTCATAATGGTTCCTGTAGAAGTATTTTGCCAGAGTAAGCTAGATTTTCCCAACTGCTGGTGTAAATTGGCCAAATTAAAATCATCATGTGGAATCTGGACTCTTTAAGGTACACTATAGTAAAAAGCACCGTTTTCTTTGCCTTATCTTTTTAGTATAAATTTGCATATTATTATTTGAACTACTTTGACATGGTACTTTATGTTATTTAAACTCTTATCCTTTGTCATGTGGTCTTCTCCTAAGCTAGCTGACTGGTCCCACTTGATTTTTATAAATGTCAAAATATCATTTTGTTAAAAGAAATCTCATTTTTATCACCCAGTTCCAACAAATGAAGTGGTTGCAAATGTCTTCTGAGCAAGGTATGGGCACTAATAAAATTCATTTTCTGGCAGGAATAAAAGCACACATAATAAGTCATTTATTCTTTTCCGGTAATACGCATGAGCAGCATACTCAAGCAAGCAAAGAGATGCTGCCGGCAGCGATTTCCAACCTTTTCCACTCATGGCACACATCAACTAATTACTAAAATTCTGTGCCACACCAAAAAGTATATTATATTTTTTCCAACCTGACAAAAATATAATTTTGATTTATACACACCAGATGGCTATTGTTGTGTTGGCTGTTGTCATTTTTTTTTTTATTTGACAATCTAAGGGAAAAGAGGTCAGTGCCTCTGACTAAATAGTCAAGTTTTGACATGTTTTAAAATTTTGTGTGGCACACCGGTTGAAAATCGCTGCTGTCAGTCAAATGATTTCCTGGAAACTGAGAGTGTTCCCCCTCAAAACATAAGTAAACAGGCAAGCATGCTGAAAAGATGAATATATCTTAACTAAGCAATTGTCTTTTGTTCTTTTTTCAGTGTCTTTATTACTTAACTATCAAGGTTGCTTTTCTTGACCAATTCTTTAGTGTTCCTATAGTGTTCATCTTAGAGTAACTATGAACAAAATGTTTATATTTTCATTAAGTCTGCAAAACATCATTTTACTTTGTCACTAAATAAATGTCTACTGTGTATATTTAGATCCAGAGAACTTGGTGGGTAAGATTTTTTAGCATGTTTTTTGCATAGGTTTGGGGAGATCTATTTTCCATTTTTGTTTGACCTTACTTTCAACACTAGACTTCTTGCACATGTAACTGCTTTTATAAATTATGAATGTTTCTTTTAATCACAGCAACAGAATTTTCTTTCAAAATATCCTTCTCTGACATTGCTGCCAGAAAAAGAAAAAAGTGCCATGGTAGGTAAAGCATAAAACTAAAAATTCTTTTGAAAATTCTTCAAACACCAAATACCTTTTAGAAGTTCTCTCTAAAGGTAAATGAAAAATAATTAGAGATATACCACTTCTAATTAGCAAAGTCCTTCCTGTGTTACTGAAGGAGAAAACTCCATTAAATATTTGTTGACACAACAGACAGACTAATGGGAGCTGACCAGAAGCCATTTATCAATATCACATTTTTTTTTATTTTCTTTTTAGACATTGCTGGTCACCAATAGAAAGAGGTGGATGAGGGCTACTGGGTTTCTCTCCTGCAATGTCACAACCACAGGATAGCTTGCAATGAAAGAAGCCTCTGAAGAAATGTAGCCATGCACACAAGAAGGAAAAATAGTTACACATCCATTCACACATACAATCATGTACCTGTTCTGAAAACCAAATCATGTTTTTACTTTTCCGCCTAGAGGTACACAGATCCACTTTGCCTAATAAGTTTATTCAAAGCAAATGTGACAGTATCCTAGCAGCAGGATTAAGCTAATAGGCTAGGCAGAATCAAACAGCAAAATCCCCCATATGCAGCTGCCACAGAACTGGTGTGAATCCTAAGCCCACAGAACTCTCCAGTAAGGCTCTCAGGCTCATCAGAGTCTTAAAACCTGTTCACTCAAGGGGGATCGTGCCTGCAAAATACTCCATCAAAATGTCAATGTCACAGACATAAAAAAATCCTAAAATTTTTATGAAACCACAAAAGACAATGAAAGCCAAAGCAATACTGGAAAATAAAAAGGAAAAAAAAAAGAGTTGAAGTCATCATGTTTTCTGATTTTGAACTATACTACAAAATAATATGGTACTGGCATGAAAATAGACATAAGGCCAATGGAACAGAATTAAGACCCAAGAAACAACCCCTTACATTTATGATCAATTGATATTTAACAACAGAACCAAGAATACTCATGGGCCGTATCAAAATCGTCATGTGGAATCGTCAAAGGATACTCTCTTCAATAAATGGTGTTGGGAAACAGGATAACCACATGCAATAAATAAATAAAATTGGACACTTACCTTACACCACTCAGAAAAATTCACTGGACGTGAATTAAAGACTTAAACATAAGACCTGAAACCATAAAACTCCAGAACAAATCATAGGGCAAAAGCTCCTTAGCATTGGTCTTGGCAGTGTTTTAGTGAGTATGACACCAAAAGCAGAGCAACAGAGGCAAAAATAAAGGTGTGGGACTATATCAAACTAAAAAGCTCTGCACAGCAAATGAGATGATCAATGAAATTAAAAGATAGCCCACAGAATGGGAGAAAATATTTGAAAATGATTTATTGTTGGGGTCCAGCCCCAACAGGTCCAGGGGTTCCCCAAGGTGTGGACGGAGTCGGCGAGGAAGGAATGACACAGAGGCAGCGTTCAGGTGATCATCATGGCGAGGTTCCTCTTAACCAGGTTCCTCTCTTTATTGTCCTTTTACATCTATATTTATTCTATTTGATCTTAATCCTATCCATTCTATTCCAAAGGTTAGGGTGTTTCTTATCTCCATTCCAAGGTTACTCTATTGTTCTATTTAAGCTACAAGGAAGTAACTGAAGGAGGTTATTCTAAGTAAAGATTATGTAGCTTAAGCGTGATTGTTCCTAAAGTAATCAACTACCTGCCTGGCACTTAGTTAAGGGGTTTTACTGATAAAAATCCTCACCTGGGGAAACAACCTTTCTCAGAGAGGTGGTCCTGTTTGAAACACATAGCATTAAGAGGGGGAGCAAACATATTAAGAACAGTATGCCATATACACCAGGTCCCTTGAAACATAACAAATGAGATGATCAATGAAATTAAAAGATAGCCCACAGAATGGGAGAAAATATTTGAAAATGATATATCTGATAAGGGGTTAATATCCAAAATATATAAGGAACTCATACAACAACAAAATATATAAGGAATGCAAACAAACAATCTGATTTGAAATGGGCAGAGGAAATGAATAGGTATTTTTCTAAAGAAAGACATACAAATAGCAAAAAGGTTCATGAAAAGATGCCCAATGTTACTAATCATCAGGGAAATGAAAAATAGATACATACCACAGTGAGATATCACCTTGCACTGTCATCAAAAGCTGTAATCAAAAAGATAAGATTTAGTAAGTATTGGTGAGGAGGTGGAGAAAAGGGAGCACTTGTGCACTGTTTGTGGAAATGTAAGTTGATGCAGCCACTATGGAAAACATTATGGAATTTTCTCAAAATTTAAAAATAGAACTACATATAATCCAGCAATCCCACTTGATTATATCCAAAGGAAAGGGAAACTGAATATTGAGATAACTGCACTTCTATGTTTACTGCAGCATTATTCACAGTAGCTAAAGTATGGAAGCAACCTAACTGTCCATCAATGGATGGACGGATAAAGATGTAGTTTATATAATGGAATATTCTCTGTCAAGGGAAAGAAAAACATCCTACTATTTGTGACAACATAGGTGGACCTTGAGGGCATTGTGCTAAGTGAAACAAGTCAGAGAAAGATAAATACTTTGTGATATAACTTATATATAGAATCTAGGAACTCATTGAAACAGAGAGTAGAATGGTGGTTACCAGGGCTTGTGAAATGGAGGAAATGGGGAAATGTTGGTCAAAGAGTGTAAACTCTCAGTTTTAAGATAAATAAGTGTTGGGGATCTAATATACAGCATTGTGATTATAGCTAACAATACTGTATTGTATACTTAAAAGTTGCTACTAGAGTAGGTCTTACATGTTCTCACCATAAAAAAGAAATGGTAATTATGTCACATGATGGAGGTATTAGGTAATACTATATAGATATTAGTGTATTCAATCAATGCATTGTCACCTTAAACATACACACTGATATATATCAATTAATATAAATAGAGATGGAAAAAATTCTTTCTGCCAATCCACATCTTGAGCATAAATTGTTTTAACAATATCCACTGGCAATTTTTTTAACTTTCTAGAATTGATCAGAAATAAAATTAGCTGGCAGGCTTTTACCAGCCACTGGGAAGACTAATTGGGCTTTGATTAGCTTTTCAAATGCTAACTAATCCTTCCTGCAACATGAATTTCTGTTAGAGCACTACAATGTTAATTAACTGAACCAAGAGACAGAGTATACTGTGTGTCTGTGTGTGCATCCCATTGACCATGCCTAAACACATTCATTATTGTAATTTTCAAGGATTCAGAATAAATCCCTCACTCAGCACCAATTGGAGATTCTCTGGACATTGTCCTAGATCTGGCTTGAGAAATGTGAATTAAAGGCTACTGGATTATTCCCCTTCCCTCCAAAAATCCACCATGCCAATTACTATAAATGGCAAATAAAAACAATCAACAAACATTTCTTGAATTGAATTGAGCTGAACTGAATTGAATCAAATCGAATCAAATCAAATTGACCAGACTTATAAAGAAAAGTTTTCTCACATTCCTTAGGTTCCAATTCCAGACCTGCCAGCCACCACAATGGAGCCGGATTTATTGTTGAAACAGTTCACTTTCAAGGCCCCGGCACCCCAAAGTCAGGTTCAGATAGGAGCTAAGTTATCCCCAGGGGAACCGTGAAACAACCCTTTTCTCAAGGCTCACATTTCCTTTAAATAATATTTCAGATTTTTAAAATTCCATAAAATAATTTATTATCATAAGGATTCAGGTGCCATATATTTCCTCTGGCTTATTTTTTTCTCTACTCCTGGGCGGGGCAGGGAAGAGGGTGTTTCAAAAAAATTGCCAGAATTCTGCTAAGAGAAAAGACTTTTTCCAAAGAGAAAAAAAACACTATTCACATTTATTAGTTCTTGCTGTAAGGATGTTCAAGAATTTAGAACAACTCTCTCCAAAGCTCATTGACTTGTTCTACTGGCAGACGACTGACTAGTGACAGGTCCTTAGTGTTTAGTTTGGTGGGACATTTCTGTTCGGCTCCCACATGACATGACTGCTGGGAAACCTGCCAAACTTGAGTGTTTCCTGCCAGATCTGATTGATCTCACAACTAACCTCTTGGTAACTGGAGCTCTGTTTCTTATACCTGGCCATCAGGAAGGGTCGTGGTTGGGGACAGAAACTTCTCTACTTGCTCACCATCAGAAGAAAAAGACATTTCACTCACTCCATCCTCGAGGTATTTAGCAGCAAAAGCAATTTTATTTCAAAATCAAAGTTCACAGTGCACAGTGTTCCTGTCAACATTCAGATATGAGACAAGGACCACCTAGCAGTACTGTGCGAACCTGTACCCACACCACCGGTTTGTGCTGCCACTACCTTCTTTCCTGTCTTGCTTGTAAAGATGACCATTAACTTATACTTCAGCTCACATAATTCTCTATGCAGAACACTGACATTAAATAGCAACATTAGAGTCAAATCATTTGTGTATGCTTCTCTCTCCTACATTCAAACAAACTCTTTAAAACCGAAGGATTCATGATTGCATCCTTAGCACTTAGCACTGTGCCTTGCCTGTTGTCAGGACCCTGGATGGGTTGAGAGGTCTTTAAACATAATGCACCTATTGCTACCCTTGTTAGACAAGTTCTCAGTCCAACAGATTTATTCAGTCACTCCATAGATCCTGAGGATGTTAAATCATTGAGAGCAGGAAAGGATAAGTTCTCTCTCCATGATTTAAATATCAGAGAAGATGGGTATGACAAAGGGTTGGCTAGTTCCAATGTTCTGTATATAAATGACAAGAACTAGCCTAAAAATAGTATGAGTGTCCTGCCAGGCAGACAAAGTGCCTAGCAATTTGGGGCAAAAAGGCCAATCAGAGGGAGGATGGCACCAAGTCAGGCTTCCCCCAATTCATCACCATGCCTGTGTTGGCTCTGGCATGAAGATAACATTAGAAAATTTTGAAAGCAAAAGAAATAAACTTCAAAAAAAAAACAAAACTGAGTTAAATTAACAAAAGATTTCCCTGACCTAAATGGAAAGTGTAAATAACTATGATTAACATAAGGTAATTTCCCTAACTCGTCTACTGTTTGAATAGTGGATTAGCTAATAGTGGGTCATCCAATTAATCATACTACAAATATGATATAGATACATACATACATACATAGATACATAGATGATAGATAGATAAATAGATAGATGATAGATAGATCGATAAATAGATGATAGACAAATAATCTTCCATAACTTCAATACACACGGTGAAGTCACTGCCATTATGTGGACCAGGAGGAAGCGCACAGCATGGGGAGACCCGCTGAGGGCCGGCTTATCTGCTCCTGTTTGGTGGCTGATGCGGTGGCCCAGGGGGCTCTGCAGATGCCAGCGTGAGCTAGTCAGGCTGAGCCAGGGCGATCCTAGGGGCGCCTTCTCAGCACCCGGGCCCCTCCCCGCCCAGGCCGGCGTCCCTCTCCTCTGAGCAGGGTCCCATGGGCGGCCTGCCAGCTGTGAAGACCCTGGAGCCTTCGTGTGGCCCCAACCTCAGCCCCTGTGCTCACAACCACCTTTGTCGCAGCCACAGGCCCCTGGTCTCCTCAGAGGTGACCTCGCCCAGGGCGCAGGCTGCCTCCGCTGGCGGAGGCCCGTTGCTGAGGGTTGGAAAAACACAGACATTTTTAATGGAAGCAAAATGGGGCAACGGACTCACGACCATCGGGGATTGAGCTCAGGTGAGGCAGGGCGGGCCCTGTGCCCTTGTCATGGCAGCCACAGCAGCCTGGCGGCAGGGGGGCGGCCTGGCCATGGGGGGGCCTGCGAGGAGCCCAGGCTGCCAGCTTCATCCTGGGCAGGAGCAGACGCTCTGGCCCAGCTGGTTCTGTGAGCACCCCAAGGGCATGCACCTGGCACTGCCAGAGCCTCCTCACCTTAATTACTTAATCACACACCAGGAGTGCTCAATCACCCCGCGAGTACTTAACCACACCCTGGCGAGCCGGCGAGCCCCCTGGCGAGCGTGGGTTGGAGCCCCCTGGCAAGCGATTTTGATGTAGTCCCATTTGTTTATTTTCTCCTTAGTCTCTCTTGCCCTATGCTCTGTATCTGTAAAGATATTGCTAGGACATATGTCTGCTATTTTGCTGTCTATGGAGTCTTATAGGGTTTTTCTGGTTTCCCGTCTTACATTCAAGTCCTTTAGCCATTTTGAGTTTGTTTTTGTGTATGGTGTAAGTTGGTGATCTAGTTTCATTTTTTTGCAGGTATCTGACCAAATTCCCAGCACCATTTATTGAAGAGACTGTTTTGACTCAAAAAAAAAAAAACTCAAATCATTAGAGAGTAAAAATATATCAAGGGTAGTTGGAACAGTTTGTTTTCTCCTCATCGTGTAATTTACAAAATGGAGTAAGCATTTTTTTCTATGCCTTGGCAAATTTTCATTTTCCTTCCTAAATTTGGGTTGGCTTTCAACATTTTTTTCTTTGCTTTTATGTCATGAGATACCCCCAAGAGTTCCTCTAATGTGGTTTTTTCCAGCATCACTTCCTCTGAGACATCTTTATCTTTTTCACTACAACCACGTTCCTCATTGACGTCAGTAAGTTCTCCATCACTAAGCTCCTCTGGCTGCTCTTCTAGTGTCTCTCAAACAGTGGATGTGTCCATAAATCCATGGTCAGCTAGTCCTGTAACTCCTACTTTCGATGAGAAACTTTACCCCCAACATTATCACTTTTGGTTTATCTGATGGACTTTCAGCTTTTTTGACCAATTTTTCTTCCTGCTATCTGGTTTTGTGAAATGTTTTATGAATTTATCACTGAAATCAAGGAAAAAATACAACGACATGCCTTGTTCTTGGTGCATGAACCAAATACCAACAGAGTTTGAAAGAAGTGAGATGATTGATCATTGGTCATGATGCCCATCTGTTATTTACGTATTGATTTGTGGTTTAAAGAGCTAGTAGTAAAATTTACACTTTAGGCAACTACACATACTTAACATAGTATAGTAACTGAAATTTGACCCATGTTGTTGTAACTGAAATTCATGCATATTGGAACTATGCAAAGTAAGGGCAGCCCATATTCTATTTTTTCTCTTAATAATCCTTCTGAAGTTAAAATAGAATTAGCTTAATATAAAACAAATTACATAATTGAATTTTAGCAGATTTTTCTTCTATTCCCAAAATATATTTTATATGAAGTATATTTTCATAGTTTCTCAGTCAATCAGTTTCTCCTTCCAAATCCTATCTAATAATAGACAAACATGGTAATTAACTGTACCTCCGACATGCTTCCCATTGGCTAATTCGGGCGATATGCAAATTAACTGCCAACCAAGATGGCGGCCGGCAGCCAGGCAGCTGAAGCGAACAGGAGACTTGCTT
>NW_005366834.1:5770590-5774425 GCF_000412655.1 Myotis brandtii
GATTGCCATCTTAGGCCCAATCTCCCGGGGAGCGGGCCTAAGCCAGCAGGTGGTCATCCCCTGAGGGGTCCCAGACTGCGAGAGGGCACAGGCCGGGCTGAGGGACTTCCCACTCCCCCCCTAGTGCACAAATTTTTGTGCACCGGGCCTCTAGTAATATATATTCTAATAACCGTGTCCATACTAATAACCTCATAGAGTTGAACAAAGGGAATTCCTGGGTTCCATTGTCCCTCCCAGACAACATGTGCAGATATGGCTAACTCCTCAGCAACCATGCTGAGGTCAATCCCATCACAACCTCCTTTTTTTAATGTTTTTTTTTTTTTAATTTATTTCAGAGAGAGGAGGGGACAGGAAGAGAGAAATAGAAACATCAATGATGAGAGAAAATCATTGATCAGCTGCCCCCCACACATCCCCTACTGGGGATTGAGCCCAAAACCAGGGCATGTGCCCTGACTGGGAATCAAACTGTGACTTCCTGGTTCATAGATTGACACTCAACCACTGAGCCACACTGGCCAGGCATCATCACAACCTTTTTATAGCATGCCTCCCTATATAGATTAGAGCCTAGAGGATTCCATAGTCTCCCTTGAAGTAAAGATTCTGTATGTGACCCTAAATCTACTAAGCAGATACATTCACTGAGACTTAAAAGATAGAAGTCAGCACTGAGGCTCAGGCTCACTTGTGGTCTTCTCTCTCTCTCTCTCTCCTCCTCCTCCCTCCCTCCACTCCACTCTCTCTAAAAATCAATGGAATAAATATCCTCAGATGAGGATCAACAACAATTAATGAGTTAGAAAATTCAGACATCCATGAGTTCAAATGTATTTTTACTTTCCCATTTGATTAAAATTTGACTTTCTAAACATCTATATTTCCAATTCCTGCCCATGATGATTTTCTGGAACTTATATCTTCTTTTTTTAAATATATTTTTATTTCTTTCAGAGAGGAAGGGAAAGGGAGAGAGAAATAGAAACATCAATGATAAGAGAGAATCATTGATCTACTGGTTCCTTAACGCCCCACACTGGGGATCGAGCCCACAACCCTGGCATGTGCCCTGACCTGGAATTGAACAGTGAATTCCTGGTTCATAGATCAACCACTGAGCCACACTGACCAGGCTGGAACCCATATTTTCTATTAATGGCATGCCTTTCAAGGCAAGCAACACAGAATAAAGGATGAAATTGAAAGAGAACAAAGGTTGAAGGAAATATATATATATATTAAACAACTGACTGGCTACTTTATTCCTTCCAAAGAGATGGACCACAGTAAATCATAAGGGAAGGGATTAAATAAACAAGTAAATAAATAAATAAGTTTTAAAATGTCACAGAGACATTTCTCTTCAGTTAAAAACTCAGGTTTATTTTTTAGTCTCAACTGTTGAAAGTGCCATATTCTTTACCATTTCCACTGTTGCATAATAACTAAATGCTTAGAGTGAGATTTAGAGAGTTGAAAGATGTATGTTTTTATCCAAGTTCTGGTTCAAACTATCTCCATGAGTTTTAGTCAACCATTAAACCCAGAGTCTCTACTTCACAGTCTATTAAGATGGGAACTGTCTTCTAAATGGTCTCTAAGATTTCTTCCTGTGCTAACCTGGTTAGTTTCTATGATTTTGAATGTAAAATTTACAGATGCCAGAGCCAAAATATGTCATCACACTATGAACTTGTTTGCCTCCAATGAGAGAAAATGGACACCCTGAGAATAGAAGCATTTGATTCTCCACAGGATTTCTAAATAATAATTAAAACATTGATCATTCTGGGCTATAAATTTAATCATGTTTTTTTTTTACTAATGGTATATTTTCAGCTAAATTTGTTCATTTTCTGCTATTTGTTGAGTTATTACTATCTACTCTCTACAAGGGGTATTCGCCCATGGGAGTTGGGAGATAGGAAGCAGTAGCACACACACCTACTCCCAGTATTCAACCAAACACTAATCCAGGTGCTGCTGTGAAAGGATTTTGCAGATGTATCTAATGTCCCTTATCAGTTGACTTTAAATTCATCAAAAGAGAGATTATCTTTGGTGGTCCTGAATTAGTCAGTTTGAAAGTCCTTCAAAAGTCGGTTCAGCCCTTTCCTGAGCCAAGAGGCCAAACCAGAAGTGGGGTCTGCAATTATTCCGTTTTCCCTCGATCTTTCTTCCTTACTGGCTGCTGTGAATGACAAGCTTGAGCCGTGCCTGTGGAGTTCCAGCCTGCTCATGATCTTTCCTTCCTGGCTGCCTGCCCTGTGGTCTCTGGGCTTGCTTAGCTGGCTGCACCATTAGGTAAACCAATTCCTAATGTAATGGCCTTAAAACATGTATCTACTGATTCTGCTTCTCAGTTGAACCCCTGCTAAAACGTAGAAACAGTTGTGTTTGAAAATTGCAGTTGGAAAAATTGCATTGATGACTACACCATTCTGGACTTTGAACAAGTTGGTTTGTGGGAATAGAATATTATAATATCTACATCTACTTATTTTTTTACCTCAAAGAGAAAGAGAAAGTAAGCTTGACTGATATTTATAATACAGATGAAATTTCATGCCCTCACTCAACCCCTGTGTGAGGAGGTTATTTGTTACCCTTAGTCATGAGGTGCCCTGAGGTAAGATTGAAGGACTCCTTAACATCAAGAGCTGACCCTGGAACCCTCCTCATTCACTACCAGCAAATCATAACACACTGGCATTTCCAGGCTCAATAAAAACCATTATTATAAATGTATGGATTTATGGAATACATAATGTTAACTATATGAACATTTACAAAATATATAGCTAGTTTAAAGGACTTTAGCAATTAATTGAATTGAGTAAATATTAATAATTCAAGCACAAGTATACCATAGGAAAGGCAAAACCAACTCTTCCACTCCTGGTACAGGTTTTTCTTAAGCCATAAATCCAGGTAAAAACAATCGTGCATAATGACCCAAAAGATGAGACTAGAAATCTGGGGGAGGGGAGAGATTAAATATCGAGACTTTACATGACGGAACAAAAAATTACGTCTTGCATATGCCACCATAATTTGAAATTTTCTGTCACATGCAGTTTAACTTAGCCTTAACTATGTACCCAAATATTTACATAATGTTTCTTAAATATTTATGTACTATCATAAAATATTGTACTACAGGATAATAATGTATATTGACAATCATTCCAGTGCTAGGAATATAAAACAACTATTTTTAATGGTTGCATCTGTTCAGTTAAAACACCACGTATAGAATGTGTACACCATAGTTTATTTAATCATTCCCCATTGCTAAAGGTTGTTTCCAGCTTTAGCTATTATAAGCAAAAGTTCCAATTAACATCCTTGCCTGTGCCTCTTTTTACACATAAGAAAGTGATTCTCTGGCCTTTATTTCCTAGTGTAGTGACTAAGTTCAAAGGTTTTCAAGTTTCCATTACTCATAGAAATTCCAAGTTGCCTTTCTAAATATCTTCCTAGTTTCCTCTCCAACCAGTAGTGTTTCAGTAGCTTGGAAGTAATGTGTCATTTTTAATTTTATATATCCTCAAAAACTTCTCTTTTACACACTAAAAGTTCCCTGTACATATGCTTTTACCATGTGACATAGTTTTCAGACTTTTCATTGTCATAGTAGCTCATGCCAGTGTATTAATCCTTTCAAACTGTGCCAACCAAAACTTTTCCAAAGTTGGCAAGCTTTTTCTATAAGGATCCAGGTAGTAAGTACAGTGGGGCCTTGACTTACGAGTTTAATTCGTTCCATGACGGAGCTCGTAACTCAAATTACTCGTATGTCAAATCATAAAGTGAACGAGTGAGACAC
>NW_005366834.1:5775946-5779445 GCF_000412655.1 Myotis brandtii
AATGTTTTTTTTTTTAATTTATTTCAGAGAGAGGAGGGGACAGGAAGAGAGAAATAGAAACATCAATGATGAGAGAAAATCATTGATCAGCTGCCCCCCACACATCCCCTACTAGGGATTGAGCCCAAAACCAGGGCATGTGCCCTGACTGGGAATCAAACTGTGACTTCCTGGTTCATAGATTGACACTCAACCACTGAGCCACACTGGCCAGGCATCATCACAACCTTTTTATAGCATGCCTCCCTATATAGATTAGAGCCTAGAGGATTCCATAGTCTCCCTTGAAGTAAAGATTCTGTATGTGACCCTAAATCTACTAAGCAGATACATTCACTGAGACTTAAAAGATAGAAGTCAGCACTGAGGCTCAGGCTCACTTGTGGTCTTCTCTCTCTCTCTCTCCCCCTCCTCCCTGCCTCCACTCCACTCTCTCTAAAAGTCAATGGAATAAATATCCTCAGATGAGGATCAACAACAATTAATGAGTTAGAAAATTCAGACATCCATGAGTTCAAATGTATTTTTACTTTCCCATTTGATTAAAAATTGACTTTCTAAACACCTATATTTCCAATTCCTGCCCATGATGATTTTCTGGAACTTATATCTTCTTTTTTTAAATATATTTTTATTTCTTTCAGAGAGGAAGGGAAAGGGAGAGAGAAATAGAAACATCAATGATAAGAGAGAATCATTGATCTACTGGTTCCTTAACGCCCCACACTGGGGATCGAGCCCACAACCCTGGCATGTGCCCTGACCTGGAATTGAACAGTGAATTCCTGGTTCATAGATCAACCACTGAGCCACACTGACCAGGCTGGAACCCATATTTTCTATTAATGGCATGCCTTTCAAGGCAAGCAACACAGAATAAAGGATGAAATTGAAAGAGAACAAAGGTTGAAGGAAATATATATATATATTAAACAACTGACTGGCTACTTTATTCCTTCCAAAGAGATGGACCACAGTAAATCATAAGGGAAGGGATTAAATAAACAAGTAAATAAATAAATAAGTTTTAAAATGTCACAGAGACATTTCTCTTCAGTTAAAAACTCAGGTTTATTTTTTAGTCTCAACTGTTGAAAGTGCCATATTCTTTACCATTTCCACTGTTGCATAATAACTAAATGCTTAGAGTGAGATTTAGAGAGTTGAAAGATGTATGTTTTTATCCAAGTTCTGGTTCAAACTATCTCCATGAGTTTTAGTCAACCATTAAACCCAGAGTCTCTACTTCACAGTCTATTAAGATGAGAACTGTCTTATAATTGTTCTATAAGATTTCTTCCTGTGCTAACCTGGTTAGTTTCTATGATTTTGAATGTAAAATTTACAGATGCCAGAGCCAAAATATGTCATCACACTATGAACTTGTTTGCCTCCAATGAGAGAAAATGGACACCCTGAGAATAGAAGCATTTGATTCTCCACAGGATTTCTAAATAATAATTAAAACATTGATCATTCTGGGCTATAAATATAATCATGTTTTTTTTTACTAATGATATATTTTCAGCTAAATTTGTTCATTTTCTGCTATTTGTTGAGTTATTACTATCTACTCTCTACAAGGGGTATTCGCCCATGGGAATTGGGAGATAGGAAGCAGTAGCACACACACCTACTCCCAGTATTCAACCAAACACTAATCCAGGTGCTGCTGTGAAAGGATTTTGCAGATGTATCTAATGTCCCTTATCAGTTGACTTTAAATTCATCAAAAGAGAGATTATCTTTGGTGGTCCTGAATTAGTCAGTTTGAAAGTCCTTCAAAAGTCGGTTCAGCCCTTTCCTGAGCCAAGAGGCCAAACCAGAAGTGGGGTCTGCAATTATTCCCTGTTTTCCCTCGATCTTTCTTCCTTACTGTCTGCTGTGAATGACAAGCTTGAGCCGTGCCTGCGGAGTTCCAGCCTGCTCATGATCTTTCCTTCCTGGCTGTCCAGCCTGCTCATGATCTTTCCTTCCTGGCTGCCTGCCCTGTGGTCTCTGGGCTTGCTTAGCTGGCTGCACCATTAGGTAAACCAATTCCTAATGTAATGGCCTTAAAACATGTATCTACTGATTCTGCTTCTCAGTTGAACCCCTGCTAAAACGTAGAAACAGTTGTGTTTGAAAATTGCAGTTGGAAAAATTGCATTGATGACTACACCATTCTGGACTTTGAACAAGTTGGTTTGTGGGAATAGAATATTATAATATCTACATCTACTTATTTTTTTACCTCAAAGAGAAAGAGAAAGTAAGCTTGACTGATATTTATAATACAGATGAAATTTCATGCCCTCACTCAACCCCTGTGTGAGGAGGTTATTTGTTACCCTTAGTCATGAGGTGCCCTGAGGTAAGATTGAAGGACTCCTTAACATCAAGAGCTGACCCTGGAACCCTCCTCATTCACTACCAGCAAATCATAACACACTGGCATTTCCAGGCTCAATAAAAACCATTATTATAAATGTATGGATTTATGGAATACATAATGTTAACTATATGAACATTTACAAAATATATAGCTAGTTTAAAGGACTTTAGCAATTAATTGAATTGAGTAAATATTAATAATTCAAGCACAAGTATACCATAGGAAAGTGGCAAAACCAACTCTTCCACTCCTGGTACAGGTTCTTCTTAAGCCATAAATCCAGGTAAAAACAATCGTGCAGTAATGACCCAAAAGATGGGACTAGAAATTTGGGGGAGGGGAGAGATTAAATATCGAGACTTTACATGACGGAACAAAAAATTATGTCTTGCATATGCCACCATAATTTGAAATTTTCTGTCACATGCAGTTTAACTTAGCCTTAACTATGTACCCAAATATTTACATAATGTTTCTTAAATATTTATGTACTATCATAAAATATTGTACTACAGGATAATAATGTATATTGACAATCATTCCAGTGCTAGGAATATAAAACAACTATTTTTAATGGTTGCATCTGTTCAGTTAAAACACCACGTATAGAATGTGTACACCATAGTTTATTTAATCATTCCCCATTGCTAAAGGTTGTTTCCAGCTTTAGCTATTATAAGCAAAAGTTCCAATTAACATCCTTGCCTGTGCCTCTTTTTACACATAAGAAAGTGATTCTCTGGCCTTTATTTCCTAGTGTAGTGACTAAGTTCAAAGGTTTTCAAGTTTCCATTACTCATAGAAATTCCAAGTTGCCTTTCTAAATATCTTCCTAGTTTCCTCTCCAACCAGTAGTGTTTCAGTAGCTTGGAAGTAATGTGTCATTTTTAATTTTATATATCCTCAAAAACTTCTCTTTTACACACTAAAAGTTCCCTGTACATATGCTTTTACCATGTGACATAGTTTTCAGACTTTTCATTGTCATAGTAGCTCATGCCAGTGTATTAATCCTTTCAAACTGTGCCAACCAAAACTTTTCCAAAGTTGGCAAGCTTTTTCTATAAGGATCCAGGTAGTAAGTACAGTGGGGCCTTGACTTACGAGTTTAATTCGTTCCATGAC
>NW_005366834.1:5779797-5795278 GCF_000412655.1 Myotis brandtii
GTTTTCCCTCGATCTTTCTTCCTTACTGTCTGCTGTGAATGACAAGCTTGAGCCGTGCCTGTGGAGTTCCAGCCTGCTCATGATCTTTCCTTCCTGGCTGCCTGCCCTGTGGTCTCTGGGCTTGCTTAGCTGGCTGCACCATTAGGTAAACCAATTCCTAATGTAATGGCCTTAAAACATGTATCTACTGATTCTGCTTCTCGGTTGAACCCCTGCTAAAACGTAGAAACAGTTGTGTTTGAAAATTGCAGTTGGAAAAATTGCATTGATGACTACACCATTCTGGACTTTGAACAAGTTGGTTTGTGGGAATAGAATATTATAATATCTACATCTACTTATTTTTTTACCTCAAAGAGAAAGAGAAAGTAAGCTTGACTGATATTTATAATACAGATGAAATTTCATGCCCTCACTCAACCCCTGTGTGAGGAGGTTATTTGTTACCCTTAGTCATGAGGTGCCCTGAGGTAAGATTGAAGGACTCCTTAACATCAAGAGCTGACCCTGGAACCCTCCTCATTCACTACCAGCAAATCATAACACACTGGCATTTCCAGGCTCAATAAAAACCATTATTATAAATGTATGGATTTATGGAATACATAATGTTAACTATATGAACATTTACAAAATATATAGCTAGTTTAAAGGACTTTAGCAATTAATTGAATTGAGTAAATATTAATAATTCAAGCACAAGTATACCATAGGAAAGGCAAAACCAACTCTTCCACTCCTGGTACAGGTTTTTCTTAAGCCATAAATCCAGGTAAAAACAATCGTGCATAATGACCCAAAAGATGAGACTAGAAATCTGGGGGAGGGGAGAGATTAAATATCGAGACTTTACATGACGGAACAAAAAATTATGTCTTGCATATGCCACCATAATTTGAAATTTTCTGTCACATGCAGTTTAACTTAGCCTTAACTATGTACCCAAATATTTACATAATGTTTCTTAAATATTTATGTACTATCATAAAATATTGTACTACAGGATAATAATGTATATTGACAATCATTCCAGTGCTAGGAATATAAAACAACTATTTTTAATGGTTGCATCTGTTCAGTTAAAACACCACGTATAGAATGTGTACACCATAGTTTATTTAATCATTCCCCATTGCTAAAGGTTGTTTCCAGCTTTAGCTATTATAAGCAAAAGTTCCAATTAACATCCTTGCCTGTGCCTCTTTTTACACATAAGAAAGTGATTCTCTGGCCTTTATTTCCTAGTGTAGTGACTAAGTTCAAAGGTTTTCAAGTTTCCATTACTCATAGAAATTCCAAGTTGCCTTTCTAAATATCTTCCTAGTTTCCTCTCCAACCAGTAGTGTTTCAGTAGCTTGGAAGTAATGTGTCATTTTTAATTTTATATATCCTCAAAAACTTCTCTTTTACACACTAAAAGTTCCCTGTACATATGCTTTTACCATGTGACATAGTTTTCAGACTTTTCATTGTCATAGTAGCTCATGCCAGTGTATTAATCCTTTCAAACTGTGCCAACCAAAACTTTTCCAAAGTTGGCAAGCTTTTTCTATAAGGATCCAGGTAGTAAGTACAGTGGGGCCTTGACTTACGAGTTTAATTCGTTCCATGACTGAGCTCGTAACTCAAATTACTTGTATGTCAAATCATAAAGTGAACGAGTGAGACACGTGATGCTGGAATACATAATGTTGTGGCGTTCACTGTGACGTTCGCTGCGCCAACTAGCGGTGGGGTATCTGAAGCTGGCTCATAACCCGAATTTTAGCTCGCAAGTCAAAGCAAAAAATCGGCCGAGAGACGGCTCGTATCTCGAAAAACTCGTTAGTCGGGACACTCGTAAGTCAAGGCCCCACTGTATTTTAGGCTTTACAGGCTAGGTCATCTCTGTCACAACTAATCGACTCTGCCAAGGTGGCACAAAGGCAGTCCCTGGACAATACATAAACACCTGATTGTGTCTAAGTTCCAATAAAACATTATTGATAAAAGCAGGTAGTCAGCCAGATTTGACTTATAAGCTATTGCTTGTTATAAATTATATTCTAACTATAATTTACCCTGATCTGAAAAATAGAACTAATGGTTAATAAGGGATGACATGAGTGTAGAGGAAACTTAAATCTAATTTAGGGCTCAGCATACAGTGTGTGTGCACTAAATGTTTGTTGAATTAATAAATAGGAAAATTATCTATGAGGTATGTGAATAATTCAACATCAAATAGTAAAAGAGAATGTATCTGAAAATATTATTCCAGGCAAAAAACCTAGTAAGATAATATTTTCTTAGTGTCCTCAACTAAGATGCAAGAATAGATGTGTTATCTAAAATTGGGGTGGGAATTCATGGAAGAAAATATGTTGAGATGAATGCAGAGATGAAAAGGGAGCTGGCTGAAGAAACTCAAAATGCAATAACAAAATGTAAGTCTGCTTTCAAGACAAGGTACAGAATTAAGAGGTATTCTATCACTTAATTTTGCATTTTCTGATTACAAATGAGTTGATTTTCTTTCTAGTTAAATATTTCTTTATAGTTTAGCAAAGATTAATATTCACTCATATAAGCTTAAATTGAGTGACTACCATATGCCAGGCACTGAAGAAGGAATTCTCCATCATTGTCTCATTGAATCAGAACCACCATATGAAGTCAGTAGGAGTTTTCTTCCCCATTGTACAAATCATGAAATGAGGGTTGAGGGTAGGTCAAGTGGCTGAACCAACGTCACAAAGCAGATGTTCTCATTGCTCAAAAAATGAGCCAAAGCTCTTTGGTGCATATTAACAACCACTTCATTTACTCTTATAATTCTGTGAGAAGACTAGTGGGTCCTCCTGCTTCCCATGATCATTACTAGGGCTGCAGTTATCTGAGGACATGACTGAATCAGCTCCTTCATAAGAGCTGATTGCCCTGGCTGTTGCCCAGGAGGCCAGCTGGACCTGTCAACCAGAGAACCCCAGTTCTTCTCCATGTGGAGTCTTCATGAGGCATAAGCTTCTCACAGTAAGGTGTCTGGGTTCCAAGAAACAAAAAAGTAAAAGATGTCAGAGTTCTTGCATACTGAGCTGCAGCATCTTTTCTGTCACATTCTATTAGTCAAAACCAGTTAATACTAATGCAGATTCAAGAAGGAGGCAAATAAACTCTACCTCTTGATGTGAAGAATGACAGATGTGTACCAAGAATTAAGAAATGATTGGTCACCATCTTTGGAAATAACTGTCTCACAATTCATAATAATACATAAGCAAGAAGTAAGCATAAGCCATCTTTGGAAATAACTGTCACACAACAATTCATAATAATACATAAGCAAGAAGTAAGCATAATACAAGTTATTTCTCACTTAAATGACAGTCTGAAATGAAGGGTTTCTGCTCACCAGGCAGCTCTTCTCCACGCAATAATTCAGACACCAAAGTCCTCCACCATTTTCAGATTCACAGTCATTTTCATCTAGCAAAGGGAGAGAGGGAAAGTACAGAGAAGATAGAACACTTCTTAAAAGCCTCAGAGGAAGTTATATGCATTACTTCAAAAGATAATCAATAATCACGTAACCATATCCAGATATGTGCAAGGCTAGGAAATATTTTTAGTCACTGGCTAGATAGCCATTCCATCCATTTTTCCCTCTTCTTCCCCAAAAAACCAACTTGGCTAATCATTTTTCCAAGGTTAGCAAGAAGAAAAGCTAGGATTGGAATCTAGATCTACATAATTCTAGAAAATGGGTTCTCTCCATTATGCCTGAAGGAAAATTGAATGCCTATTACAAATACCTTGTTGGAAGAAGACAAATAAACCAAGCAATAAATATGCTATAATAAATATTACAGTACAATAGGTACTGTGGGAGTAGAATTTGACATGGAAGAAAATGGAGAGTGGCAAAAGATAACATTAAACAAATTAAAAGAAGACAGATGGGCAGAGATGCTATATGCATTGGTGAAAAAATTATAATGAAGAAATAATATGATAAGACTTTAGAAATATCATCTTGTTCATATAATTCAATATAAATTTAGAACAATGGATTCTCAATGATACATTGAGTTCTTTTATCATATCAAAGGTCATTTTTCTGGGAAATTTTCATGAAAAGGATTTAAATTATCTCTGTTATTGATGTCTTAGACATCATTTTTCTCATAATCTGTCTATGCTATTCTTTCCAGTATGAAAATCGTTCTTCTCAGTAGAAAAGACAAAAGAAAAAGAGGACTTGAAAAGTTTCTTTTTTCTGACAAAAAGACAGCTTGTTCTTTTTGTTAAGACATAACTTTAGATATCTTTCTATATATTCAGTACAATTTTTAGCATTAATTCTAACTGAAAGGACCAAGAAAGATATCACAAAGCACTTGAGATAGGCTTGAAAGATGAAGTTAATGAGCTGATTACGAAGCAAAGGGCATGGAATCATAAAATGCCATGTCCTCTCTTTGGAAGAGTGGGGAATAGACTTGATCAAAGATAAGCTTCATAGGAACATAACTGTAAAAGGTTGCAAAGGTCTTTGGAGATCATATGTAGGCATTCCTGGAATATCATACTTAGAAGTTGTATTTTGTTATTTTAAAAATGCCGAAGCCATTAAAATAAAAAGACTTCTGCACAGTAAAAAATACAATCAGCAAAATGAAAGGTAATCAACATATTGAGAGAAAATACTTGTAAACCATCTATCTGATAAGGGGTTAATATCAAAAATATAAAAAGAACTCATACAACTCAATAGCAAAAATAAGCAATTAAATTTAAAATGGGCATAGGAACTGAATAGACATTTTTCCAAAGAAAACATACAAATGACCAACAGGTACATGTAAAGATGCTCAGCATCACTAATCATCAGGGAAATACAAAGCAAAACCACAATGAGATACCACCTCTCACACCTATCAAAATGATTATTAAAAAAAAACAACAACAGAGTCAAGTGTTGGCGAGGATATGGAGAAAAGGGAACACTTGTGCATTGTTGGTGGGAATGTAAATTAGTACTGCCACTATGGAAAACAGCATTGAGGCTCCTCAAAAATTAAAAATAGAACTGCCATGTCATCCAACAATCTCACTTTTGGGTATACATCCAAAGGAAAGGAAATTTCTTCCTCAAAGAGATATTTGTACTCATTGTACATAACAGCATTATTCACAAAAGCCAAGACATCGAAACAAGTGAAGTGTCTATTAGAAAGTGACTGAATAAATAAAACACACACACACACACACACAATGAATATTACTCAGCCATAAAAAAAGAAGCAAATCCTGCCTTTTGCAACAACATGAATAAACCATGAGGGCATTATGCTAAGTGAAATAAGTCAGAGAGAGAAAAAAAATACTGTATGCTTTCACTTAGAGGTTAAATCTGAATAATCCTAACTCATAGAAACATAGAGTAGAATGGTGGTCTCCCAGGACTTGGGAGGGGGGAAATGAGATGTTGATCAAAGGGTTAAAACTTCCAGGTACGAGATACATAGGTTCTGGGTATCTACTGTACAGCATGGTGACTATAATTAACAATATGATATACTTGAAAGTTAAGAGAATAGATCTTAAATGTCATTATTAACCTTATACTGATAACCATTTCACAATACTCTATACCTGTATCAAATCATCGCATTGTACAACTTGAACTTACATGTGTAATATGTCAAAAATATTTTGATAAATCTGAAAAAGCTGCAGAAGCATTGAAGGGATTTGTGGAGATTTGTCTCACCCAAGCTTTGTTTTTAAAGAAATAACTGGAGTACAGTTTGGAAGAATAAGAAAATTAAAATGAATGTCCTGTCTTAGTTCACATAGGATGCTGTAACAGAATACCACAGATTAGGTGGCTTATAAACAACAGAAATTTATTTCTCACAGTTCTAAAGGCTAGGAAGTCCAAGATCAAGACTTTGGCAGATTCAGTATCTAGTGAGGACCCGAGTCCTGGTTCTCTGTGTCCTCACATGGTGGTAGGGGCCAGGGAGCTCTCAGAAGCTTCATTCATAAGAGTATGAATCCCATTTATATGGGCTCCACCTTCATGACCTAATCACCTTCCAAAAGCCCTACTTCTTAATACACTGGGGGTTATGTTTGAACAAATGAATGGGGGTGGGGGCAAAAAATAGTCTATAGCAGATACCTAGACCAATTAGGAGTTTATTACCATCATTTAGGTAGGAGATATGTACGAAGGGCTGGACTAAGCAGTGGCAAGGGAAGTAAAAAGGAGAGAAGATGGGGAAATGGAAATCAATGCTGTGGTTTCTCCTCAATGAAAGGATGAAAGCCATGCACCCAGACAGGTCAAACTTGAGTTTGGGAGGTTCAGGAGACAATTTTTTAAAAAATATTTGATGACATCAATGTGGGATGTTGAACCAAAGACTAGAAATTCATCCTGGCCAGTTGCCTCTGTTAGTTGGAGCAACTTCCTGTGCACCAAAAGGTTGCTGGTTCCATTCCCAGTCAGGGCACATGTCTATGTTTCAGATTTGATACCCAGTCAGGGTGCATACTAGAGGAAACTGATTGATGTTTCTCTCTCACATCTATGCCTCTCTCTCTCTCTCTCTCTCTCTCTCTCTCTCTCTCTCAGAATCAATAAAAAGATATCCTCAAATGAGGATTAAAAAAAAAGACTTGAAATTCACATCTGGTGACCAGGAAAGTACATAAATTTGAGGACAAGAATGGCTGGTCCTAGTGTCCTAGTTTCAGGTGCCTAGAAAGTGGTTTCTGGCATTATCTTCTCATCACTAGACAATAAAGATTCCCACATATATGTGGTTTATTCGTTTGGAATGTTATTGGTATAAGCAGTGTGTGTGTGTGTGTGTGTGTGTGTGTGTGTGTGCGCCCTAGCTTCAGGTGCCTAGAAAGTGGTTTCTGGCATTATCTTTTCATCACTAGACTATAAAGATTCCCACATATATGTGGTTTATTTGTTTGGAATGTTAATGGTATAAGCAGTGTGTGTGTGTGTGTGTGTGTGTGTGCGCGCGCACGCGCGTACACGCGCATGTATGTGTGTATGCATGACACATACACATATGCATTTTTCTCGACTACTGTAAAAAATAAACTAATCAGAAATGGACATAATAAAACCATTGACTTGATACTTGCCAACTTACTAGTATAATACCCCAGAACCTTCAGCACAATAACAACTGAATTGTCTATAGCAAAAAGAATGCACTTTCTTTCACAGTAAAAATTGCCATCTAGCAAATTCTTTTTCTACTGCTGTCACTTGACATTTCCTTTTACTCTAAAAGATTACTGCACAGCAGAAAAAGCACATAGTTATTGTGGCTATATAAAATTAACTTTTTATATCCCCCAAATCACAAATTCCTACAGATCAAAGCTGCAGCTACTGAATAAAAAGTAAAATTCAGATGTGATCATAAAACTAAACTATTTAAAGTTCTTATGAAATTTGAAGTCACTAAAAGTCACAGGAAATAATCCCCTCATATAAAACCCTATTGATTTATATTTTAATAAAAACTGAGTATTACTTAGAAAATTTTGATTTTTAAAAGCAGATGAAAAGAAATTCACTGCAGAGTACAAGTCTGGAATTCTGAAACTCTGGTCTTTTAAAACATACATCCTCAGAAATTCTCCCATGACCTAGAATCTGTTGACATACTTCATTCCTCCTATTGCTACCCCTTACCTCTCTTTTTATCCTAATTTACAGCATTTGTCAAGCACAGATAGGATGAAAGTAATGTAAATAGGCAGCTATGGGCAGATTTTGTTGTAAAAATAGAAACTAAGGCTTGGAGCTGTATCTGAATCTCGTTTGCTTGGCAGTGATGTAGATGTTCAGACAGGACAAACTTTCACTGGAAGGTATGGCTATAAATAAAAATGTTCCCAAAGAGAAAGTGATAAAATGGCATCTCTTTGTATGTGAGCCAACAACGGAGTTGGATCCTCTCTTCCTTTGTTCATCAGACTTAAGTTGGGTTCCCTAATCTTTAGATGAGAGACATCTAATGTCCTAGTTATAATCTAGAGGAAAACCCCTCAATATTTATCTGAATTGATCCATTTTGTAAGTGTGCAGTCAGGGGAATTGAAAGGCAATTTAACTAGTAACTGTGTGGTGGATGAAGGGCAGGGCACTAATTAGACCAGTGGGGTCAGACCAGACCTGAGTTCAGCAACCTTAGTTCTTGAGTTCTGGCTAGGGAAGAATTCAGAACCAAGACTCAAACTATAAGATAACATTTATTTATAAAATTTATAAAATGACAGAGGTAGAAAAAGTGATTTGTAGAAGAAATGAGCTGAAGAAACAAGGTACTGAGGCAAAGGAAGGGCCCTAGGAGTTCAGGAGTGAGGAAAATAATGATAATGTCCCTGGGGGGAATGGGAGGGAAGGGAAAGGTGCTGGTGTGCTCCCTGGAGGAAAAGCACACTGAGTCCTCCATCCTAAGGGTTTTAGGGTGGAGTTTTTAAGGGAGGTTCCAGAATAATATCTCAATAGAATATTCAGTAGCTTTCCAGGTGTGACCATTCAGGATTGATTGGTCAGTGTCAAGGCAAAGGGTCATTATCCAATCAGCTGGTCCTGAGGTCAGTTGCAGGATCACTTGTCTGGTTTTGCTGCTTTTCTGGGCCTGAAGCTGAGCAACTGAGGCCTAGATGTTATCTCTAGGGAGGAAAGGTCAGGGGGCCATGATCAGCGATATGAAAGGTCAGGGGTCCAAACCACATGACCAGCTATATGGTAGGGGAGGAAAGGTCACTCTGGGGACAAGCTCCTACCCTACAATTGTCCCTGACTCGGCATCCAGGGCTTTTCACCCTGGTGACCTTCTTTACCTGGCCCATCGTCCTTGCTCTGCTCATGTCTGTCTAACTGCCTACCACACTTTCAACTGTTTTTCAAAGAAATATTTTAATATGTAATCCATACATGGTGTATGTTAATTTTGGAAACACATCCTGAGGAATAGGATGAGAGAAGGAAAGTTTTGGACCAATGGAAAGATATCTTCTAGGTTACCTCCAAAAGGTGTTTTTTCTTTCCTGATTTTGAAGTCATGGAAAAATAAAGAATCCCTCCTTTGGCAGTCATAGCAGAAGACATTAGCAAAACACATTTGCATCCCAAGGAACTTACTTAGAAATGTCATCCCTCCTGTGGTGCCAGCATCATACAGATTTTCTAATGGCTGTAATTAGAAACAGAATAAAAAAAAAACAGTATCAAAGGGAACAGAAATAGAAAGTTATTGGTGGTGGAGGCAGAAAGCATACACTTTAAGAATTGAACTTTGAGCAAATTCAGACAGATAATAGCAGCATGCAGTCTATATATTGGTTTAATACAAGGAAGTGATTAGTTTGGTGTGACGGAGGGAGGGCTGTAGAAATTGGCAACAATAGGCAGACAGCAAACAGGCCCACACATGGAAAGGAGAGGATTGCACTGAGATGATACTCTATCCTTCCCTGACTTCTAACCTTGGGGAAGAGGTCATGAATACCAGAACCAGCCTGTAATTATTCTCACATATTATTTATATATTAAACATAACAGCGTACCTTAAATAATGTATATTCAACACACTCAATCCTTTTTATTTGGTTCTCAATCTTCTTGCTGTGTCTGCATGATTTCATGTTAAACAGTCCACTTAGGGGTTGTTTTGATTAGGATTCTGGCATAATAGAGCCAGCTAATGTTGCAAGCATTGTTCTAAAAAGATTTCTTATAGAAACACTATTAAGTTTTATAATTTTTGGCCATTTCAGTTGTGTGCTACTTCTTTAAATTTTGAGTATGTGGTTTAGTGGCTATGTATACGGTTTGTATAGGTCCATGTGTGAATGCATGTACATCCTTAGATACTTTCTGCAAACTCTTTCCCAAGTTAATGGCATTTGTGCTTGCAGTGGCTGCTAAGTCATGCCTTTAGGAGCTGCATGTTCCTATCTAAATAATTACTTTTCTCTTCTTATTATTATTTTTACTTTTCTCTTCTTAATGAGAAAAAATTCAGTGGGGTAGGGGAAGGTGATATGATTTAACACTTTTGGCTAACTTTTAAATCTTCTAGTTTAATCTAGGAATTAACATGTATTCCTGAAATTCTGGGACAGGGGCTGGGGGAGGGCAGTGAGGGAGGGGGATAACTAGAATTTTAACCTTGTCCTTTTTAGCACCAATGACTTAATAAAATTATTTTTTCCCTGTAATAGCAGAAACCAAAATTTATAAATCAAAAGAGCTGACACAGCACTAGGTTTATTTCTAGATTTATCATGAACATAAGCAGCTGTGGTTAGTGTTAAAAATAGGTTAAGGCTCTAAGTGTAATTAATTAAAAGAAAAAATATATTATTTTCCACAACCCTGTGACTAAATGTATCTTATGGGGTATCTGTAAAATGACCAGCTTATGACTTGCAAAATTAAACTGTTTCCTAGTTACTGAGAAATCTTCATAATTCTTTCAGGCTTCTATTTCTTTTTTTGTAAAGTCCATTTGCCTAATCTTTCTTTTTTATCTAAACATTTTCTCCCCATAAGGTTAAAATATCATTACTTTTCCCTTTTGAGAAGGGGATTACTCTTTTAAGTATATTATAATAAACTACTATATTAACTTCTACATAATATTTTGAATAAAATATTTAATGATGTAAGATTAAAGAAGGAATTTGAAAGTAAATTTATTTTGGATTTGGCTCTATTTCCAACATCATAAGCTTGAAAAGACTGCTTAACCCTGGTTTCATGTTGAAAATAAAACAAAAAAAAAATTAAATAAAAATGTCACAGTACCTATTGCTTCACTTTATTTTGACTTAACTAACTTTTTAATCATGCTGGCTCAATATACAGTTTTATTGATATCATGTAGTAACAGCCTCTTTCTCTGTTTATCCCAATTCAAACATGCATATATGTTATTTCATATTTTTAATGGTTAAGTCATACAATTTATGAAATTTTAATTTTTTTAATACTTTCTCTGCTGAAGCCAGTGGAATCATTTGTGGACAGTCATTCTTTTTAGCTACAAACTGGATTGAATCAAGCAATATAAATCGGTGCTCATATTATTTCTTCTACTTTTTAGATTTGGCAAAGATAACTTTCTAATCTCTAAAAGTTTCATAGGGACAAATTTTACTGAATTTAGGGCAATGCTGACCCAGTTCTGACATTTCCTTGCTCTATAGACTTTAAAGGTTTCTGGTTGCTATGGAAATGAGACACAAATTCCTCACTCAGGAATGCATGACTGTGGTCCAGAGGAAGACCTCATCCAAAGTTTGTGGCCTTGTCTTCCCAACTTCCCCAAGCTCCAGGCCAATGAGAGGACTCACTTTTCTCAACCACACTTTCCCCACTACCTTAACGCAACTCGCCTTAAAAGGTTTACTTAAGCTTCACTGCTCACCTCAAATTCAAGATCTTGTTAGTTTTTTCTGATCTCCACAATGAGATGTAATTAAATTCACCTTTGAACCAAATAATGTGTTGATTAAACTTTGGGGGATTCTTATTCTGCCTGGAATTAATAGCTATTTGTAGACAAAATTTTTAGCATCTTAAGACAAGAGTTGTGTCTTTCTCGTGTTGGTATCCCTTTTGTATTTAGCACAATGCTTTGTATATAATTAATGGGCAGATACTAAACTCTGAATGTCAGGAAATATGGAGGCCCGTTTCAACTCTGTAACTGTGCTACAGATAGATATTGTGAGGATAGAGGACAGTGTACTTATTTTTGCTGAGAAGAGTTGTGAAGTTCAAACAAAAGATATGAACTTTGACAGGGACATGATGAAGAATCATGTTTTGCCACAAGGAACAAAGAAGGCTATTTTATTCCTTGTAGACATAATAGACAGTACAGGTAAAGTCATGAATGGAAAGGGAGGGTCATTTTAGTTGGAGCTCTGATTTTGTGAGAAAGATGTGGATTATGGGAAGTGAGATCAAAATGACAAATTGGGACCCTAGCTGGTTTGGCATCGGCCTTCGGATTGAAGGGTCCCCGGCTCGACTCTGGTCAAGGGCACATGCCCCAGTTGTGGGCTCAATCCCCAGTAAGGGGCATGCAGGAGGCAGCAGATCAATGATTCTCTCTCCCTTCCTCTCTGAAATCAATAAATATACATTTTTTAAATGACAAAAATTAGGGACAATTGTGAAGGGTTTACTCAAGTTAGTAATTCATCCTCAAGGCAACAGGAAGGAGATGGGGTTTTTGTTTTTTTAAAAAATATATATTTTATTGATTTCTTACAGAGAGGAAGGGAGAGGGATAGAGAGCTAGAAACATCGACCAGCTGCCTCCTTAGCACTCCCTACTGGGGATGTGCCCACAACCAAGGTACATGCCCTTGACCGGAATCGAACCTGGGACCCCTGAGTCCTCAGGCCGATGCTCTATCCACTGAGCCAAACCGGTTAGGGCAAGATGGGGGTTTTAACAGTGGATATGTGATAGCATCAGGTTTGGTTTTTAATGAGATGGAAATACTAGCAGCAGTGTGGGAGGGAAACTGATGTCTATGGGGTTGATTCTCCAACCAGAATCTACAGTTAATTTTCACCCAATCTACATTTCCTGGTAACAGGCAGTGGCATAGCAGCTGATTAAATTAACACCTGTGATCACCTAGAAAGACACACCCATTGATTTTCATCAAAGGACAAACCACACTGAGTGTAGCATGCATAGTTTGAAACATTACATTTGATGTATTCTTTCATACTTCTAAAATGAGAAGTACCTCTATTTATACACAATTTTGTATTAAAAATGGATAGGAGATTTTAGTGCTTATAAAAGGGAGGTGTGCCTTCTGAAAGGCTGGGAAGGCTGCCTTCAGGCAGGAGGCTTAGCTCAGCTCATGTAGAGAGTTCACAGGCTGGACTGCTGGATGCAGAAGCAAGCTGACTATTTCTCAATCCACTTCCTCATCTCCATTCAACTGGTTCAAGGTGCTGTTTTTCTAGATAACGTGAATTTTTGGTCACATCTGCTGACTCTGCTATCTTAATCTGTCATCAACCTCTGATTCCACTTCTCCTTTTTTCTGTCAGCACCATCATTTTTTCAGCATTCCAGTGTGTTTATATATATGTATATTTTTTTTATTGATTTCAGAGAGGAAAGGGGAGAGAGATAGAAACATTAATGATGAGAGAGAATCATTGATTAGCTGCCTCCTGCACGCCCCCTACTGGGGATTGAGACCGCAACCCCGGGCATGTGCCGTAACCAGGAATCAAACTGTGACCTCCTGATTCAAAGGTGGCTACTCAACCACTGAATGATGCCAGCCGGACCAGCTCTCCAGTTTTGTAAATATATGTATTACATATATTTTGGGTTGAAAAGAATGGTCTCCTCCCACTTGAAGAGCAATATTGTTATTCATTTTTTTATGATTCATAACTTCTTTCAGCCAAGGATGCCAGTAAAGATTGCTTGACAGACCATTTACCTGAACCAGTTTTTATCTCAGTAAAAAATGGGTTTTAATGATTAATGCCATGGGGGAGACTGCAAAGGTTCTAGAACACAGAATAGGCATTTGTCTTATTTGGTGTGAACTTGAAGTGACAGAGGTGGGCCCTGGGCCAATAGAAGAAGGTGCCTTTGTAATCCACAAATCCTTCATCTCACCAACTGTGGTAGGCAGGAGCAGAGCAAGGATAATGATCCAGGTACAGAAGGTCACCAGGATACAAAGTGCCAGGTGCCAAGCAGAGGACAACTGTAGGGTGGGACCTTATTTCCAGGGTGACCTTTCCTCCCTAGCATATTGCTGGTCATGAGGTTTAGACCCCCTACCTTCCCACCCTAGCGATAACATCTAGGCCTCAGAGATTTCATCTCCAGGCCCAGAAAAGCAGCAAAAACAGACAAGTGATCCCTCAGCTGATCTCAGAACCAGCTGCATTGGATAATGACCCTGTCCTGGCACCAACCAATCAATCAGTGGAGACCTAGACCCTGAAAGGACACACCTGAAAAGCTGCTGAATATTCTTTGAGATCTTCCCCTGGGACCTCGACTAAAATCTCCACCCTTAAAACCCTTAGGATGGAGGGCGCTGCATTGGATGACCCTGTCCTGGCACCAACCAATCAATCAGTGGAGACCTAGACCCTGAAAGGACACACCTGAAAAGCTGCTGAATATTATTCTTAGATCCTCCCCTAAGATCTCCACCCTAAAACCCTTAGAAGGGAGGACCCAGTATGGTCTCCCTCCCAGAAGGGGCGCTGTGAATGCACACCGAACCTTTCCCTCCCCCAGGTGCATTACAATTAGCTTCCTCACGCCTAAGCTCCAAGGGCCCTTCCTTTAGCTCTATAATTTGTTTCCTAAGCCCATGTCTTCTACAAATTACTTCTTTGACCTCTGTAATTTTCCAAATAAATGTTCTCTTATAGTTTGAGTCTTGACTCTGAATTCTTTCCTAGCCAGAACTCAAGTACCAAGTTTGCTGAACTCAAGTCTGGTCTGACCCCACCACTCTAACACCTGGTGCCAGTTCCTGCCACCCACAGCAGGAAGAAACAGAACCATTAACCGACCAGAAAGTGAGTGGTGCATCCAGGTAAAAGGCACAGTTTGGCATCAAAACCTGCACTCTTAACCTCTGTGCTATAATGCTTACCCACACACAATCAGGTGAATAACCATAACTGAGAAGACAAACAATCAACTCCAGTGTTGTCAGGAGTGTCCCACAAGGGAGCACAGGATATTACAGGATGAAACTTTTAGTCTAAATACACTTCCCTAAGTGTCCTACTGGGAGAGCCCTAACAGCAACAAGGCTGTATGGTGATGTCCATTTAGCAGTCAAGGGAGAAATTCTTCTGGAAGCTTGTTTAGCCTAAAAGTTTACATTCAATCCGCATCTATAATAATAAAAGTGTAATATGCTAATTAGACCGAATGTCCTTCTGGATGTCCTTCCTTCAGGACAAAGCCATGGCAGGCGGGGCTGAGGCAGAGGCAGCCACCACTGCGGTGGGGGCCAAGGCTCTTGCACAAATTTTGTGCATCAGGCCTCTAGTACTTTATAAATGGATTTTACATAATTTAAAAATATTTCAAAATTGAAATGACTAGTAGCTTAGTAAAATGACCTATTCCCCACTTCTCCTTCACCGACCACCACCACACACCCAGTAAAATCACCATCCCCAAAGCTGCCAAGTGTATCCCAGGGTCTCATGTGACCCTGTTGTTGAAGCACAGGATACAAGATGAGAACACTGTCTGACACAGCCTGTTGAGTATGTTTTGAATTTGATTATATTAAATTATTCTCCCAAACAAATCCCACACTCCTGGACCTCCTTTTCCTTCAATGACCGAACAGTAGGACAGGTATATCTTCCAAATCGGGAAGAGGTGGACTTACCATGGACTTCATGAAGCTTGAGGTC
>NW_005366834.1:5802434-5807403 GCF_000412655.1 Myotis brandtii
CAAGCATCTCCGGGAGGCCGTGCGCAGGTTGCGCGCCAAGGGCCAAAGGCCCAACATCAAGCCCAGAAACGTCCTGTTCCCCTAGTGCACATGCCTGGGGCCCAGGACTGTGGGCGCCGCAGCCCCTCTGTCTCTCGCCGCGGACCCTTCACCCAGGACTGATCCCGTTTGTTTTCCTCAAAACTCCCCCACGTGGGCCACCGGGTGAAGAAGACCGCCTGCCAGGAAGGAGCCCGCACCCTCGGCTGGAGAGCTGCTGGCAAACAGGACGGGGTCTCCCTCCCCAGTCTGGACCCTGCTTTCCCGGGAGCCAGCCTGGGGGTGGTGACTGCGACTCGGGCGGCTTCTTCCCGCCGCCCTTGGGGAGATGGCACCGCGGGAACCCTTGCAGGGGTGACCCGCTTCCCTGCAGGACGCGGGGAGAGCGGGAGACCTGAGATCTGTGCTTGGGAATCCTGACCTGGAGCCCGTATTTATTTGGTTTTATTTCGGCGATCGTGAATCTGTTTGAACTTGCATAAAGAAAGATAAAATCCCCAAGTCCTTCCTGTCTCCGAAATGTCTACGTTTCTTTTCCTTCCCACAGTGCTTTGCGGCACCAAGCAGTCTTGCACCAGCTCAGACACCTCTCACGTGGTCTCCTGGGCGCCCGTGACGCCAGAGACCACAGCCAATCAATCGCCAGACACACCTGGGGAGCAGCCCTGGGACTTGGTCCGCATTGGGGCGGTGTCCCCCCACTGGCCCTGAGGGTGGGAGAGGCCAGCATTTCCAGGGGCACCCGAATTGATTTCAGAAACACTGTGGGGCGATCCGTTTGTTGGGCCATTTTACCCAGAACCTCAAGAACCTCAGCACCCCGGGCAAGCACAGAGTGGCAGCCTGTGTTGTCCACCGGAACCAACATGGGAAAGGCCAGTCAAGGCAGGCTTAGCGCGAGGGAGCAGACCCGTGCCAATGAGCCCTGTGCGTGGAGGGTACTGCAGAGCCCTGCATGACACGGTCCACGGTTTCCTCGCAAAGGGTCATCACCGTTCACAGCAAACCTCCTCCACTGGTGTCTACAAGCGCCGGTGTGGTGTGGTGTGGTGTGGTGTGGTGTGGTGTGGTGTGGTGTGGTGTGGCTTTGCCTCAATAACTTGTTTCTTCAGCTCATTTCTTCTACAAATTACTTCTTCTACCTCTGTCGTTTTATAAATTTTATAAATAAATGTTCTCTTATAGTTTGGGTCTTGGTTCTGAATTTCTTCCCTAGCTAGAGCTCAAGTACTGAGTTTGCTGAACTCAGATCTGGTCTGACTCTATTGGTCTAACTAACACCTGGCACCCTTCCCCAGAGAATGACTAGAAAATGGGTGTTCTCTCTTGCCTATCAGATTCAGTCAATTTGGGTTGATAGTAAATCACAGTATTAATCGATTAGGAGGGTTAGAGATTAAGGAAAATATTAACATAGCCCCTTGCCTTCTGTCAGCACCACAAATATGAGGGAGACACCATTGCAGAGCCTTAAAGCAGTGTGTCAAAGGAGACAGCTCACATAGAGCCCAGTGACTGAATTTGTACAAAAACTCATCAGAAGATATTTATGTTCCTCTCTGAAAGAGCCCAAACCAAGGCCAACTGTTCACATATGCTGCTGTCAAGATCCAGTCCTCTCACCCTGGGCTACCCCTCGGACTATGCAAGGATACTGACCCCAACCATTTAACAACTTTGTAGTCTTAAATTTTAATTTTCTTTTCGATTCAGACACCAAAAACTCACCTCTCACTTTAGTGCCAGAACAATCCTGACAGCCTATAGGAGCTCCTAACAGTGCAGACACACAGCCGGCAGGAATTTTCCTGTAATCACAACCACCTGAGACATAAGACCTATGGAATGTTCTGTTGCCTTTTATCTGGAATATTTTTGGATAAGTATAGGAGAGCTAGAGGTAAAACCTTTATAGAAATTCTATTTCAGACACTGGCCAGACTTTTAAAAACTAGAAATACCTCTTCCCATATCAGTGGGAAAATATGGAAATGCATACCATACATTTAGCAATCTCTGGCCTCTGTTATGCTATGTAAACAGAGATCCATTACATGCAAATGAGTGTTTTCACTTTACCTTAAAGGGCACTAAATCCTGCTTACTGCAGATCTGGTAGCTATCAGGATAAGGTTCCCCCAAATCTCATACATTTTACCTTAGCCAAAATAAGAAGGATGTGAGCTCTGAAGAGGGAGAAATACTACTTACACATTCCTAAGAATAATGACTAAGGGTTTAGGGACAGGGACAAGAAGGATAGATGTTGCTATAAAAGGTAAAGGAATCTTTGTGACAATGGACCTGTTCTGAGGCTTGCAGTGGTAACTACACAAATCCACACATGTGCTAAAATTGCATGGAACTTTATATGCATGCAACTGATTACATGTATAACTAGTGAAATCTGAATAAACTGTTTGGACTGGACTAATGGCAATTTTCTATTGTCTATAGTATACAAGATATTACCATGAGGGAAACTGATTGAAGAATGCTTGGAAACTAAAATATAAATGCTAAAGTCCTTTAATTTGGCTAATTAGTGGTCATAGATTACCATATTCAGATTAATTTCTATAACATCAGAAATTACATGAACAGCTTTTTCATTAATTTCAGCAGAAAAGCTTTAGAATTTTTCTCATGTTTTACATAAAGGCATATAAAATGATGAATCTGATAGATTTATAACCTATGAACTATATTTATGTGTGATTCTTCATCTATCAATATCCTCTACCAGTCATTCTCAAGTGAGGTTTCTGGAAAATCCATATTAGGAAGAGCAGGGGATCTGTGCTTTAGCAACAAATTGCGTAGATCCTTTTGATGCACCTTAAGGTTTGAGAACCACTGCTGTCCTTCATCATTGCTATAAGCTATCTAGCAAACATTCACATTTCAAAAGAGTTGCTTAAGCATCCTCCCATGCACCAAGAGGTCTCTGGTTTCAATTCCCTGTCAGGGCACATGCCAGGTTTTGGGGCTTGATCCCCATCTTTGATCTCTCTCTCTCTCTCTCTCTCTCTCGTCTAAAAATCAATAAAAAGGTATTTTTTTAAAAAGAGAGATCCTGGCTGGTGTGGCTCAGTGGTTGAGTGTCGACCTATAAACCAGGAGGTCACCAGTTTGCTTCCTGGTCAGGACACATGCCCAGGTTGCAGGCTCAATACCTAGGGGGCATGCAGGAGGCAGCCAATTTATGATTCTCTCTCATCATTGATGTTTCTTTCTCTTCCTCTCTCAAATCAATAAAAATGTAAAAAGAGAGAGAGAGAAATAAACAAACAAAACATGCCCAAGTTTTAACCTCCAGAGCAGTGCCCTCTCTGCTACACCTCCCTCCACGGTATGTGAACTCCTGATACTCCCTGAATACCCCAGCCCATAATGCCAGGTCATAGACCTCCAATTTGCTAATTTTTGAACTCTTTCTACAAGCTTTTTCAAGAATATTGAATGTACACAAAGTTTGATTCACTGACATCCAATTCTGTTCAATTAATGTTGGTAAATTGTTGTCTTACTGATTGGAAGTACTTTCCACACACTTACCTTATAATTCCCCCAATAAATATTCATTGATTATAAATTTACATATATTCTTGTTTCACTCTGGAATTTCTAAAGAAAAATTGATGATTGGAAAGACTAACAGAGTATGCTGATAATTCAAATCAAATAAATAATCCCAAGGTCATTTCTATTTATCCTGGAGTCAAGCTCATAATTCTTCATTTGTTTATTTTGGTGACAGTAGAGTGTTTTTAATTATACTCTTCTTAAGAGGCTATCACCAAGAGTTCAGAGTGCTGGGTTGGTTATAGTTAGCCTAGAACATTCTGGCTGATGTTAATAAGAAAAGACAGTAATAAAATTAGTTACAATTAATCCCAAAAATACGTTTCTATATTTTTATCTAGCCAGTTTCTGAAGGAGGAGTCACCCAACTATTGGATTCAAAACTCTTTAGTGTTCATGCCAGATGTGAAACTCTTCACTGTAGACACCACCCAAACTGATTTATCTTGTTTGGATAAAGTAAATGTTGTTGACACTCTGATCAGACAATCATACCACATAGTCCCATATACTTTAACGTTAATTACTTAAAATTAAATATACTTAGAATGGCAAAATGGAAGTCTTAAAATGTAGGGAAAGGGCATAAGCACAGTTGTGGGCCCAGACCCATGCCTGTAGTTACCAATATTCAAACAGCAAGATTTAAAATTCCTCCTCTTGGGAATCTTATGCTCTAACAGGAGAGACCAGAGGTTGATTTATACTGAAGCTCAGGCCACAAAATGTCAGGGCTCCTCATTTTCATGGTTCTTTCCAAAGAGATCTTGTACCTAACTTTGAACTCGTGATTTTGAATTATTTTCTTTAAATGAATCACTAAAATTGTGTAAGCTTCAGACCCCCCACAACACTTGGATTTCACCCCCGGATTAGCTAGATTGTGAGAGAGTAAATATATAAACAAGATCATTTCAAGTACTGGCAAGTGCTATGCAGGAACTAGAAGTTGATTTGATAGACAGTGACAGGACTATTTTAAAATGGGAGATCAGGGAAGAACTCATGAGCTAAGACCTAGATAAAAATGTCTTAGAGGGATTTGGAAGTGGAATGACTAAGAGTTTTTAAACATTGCTTCTCATTGAGTTTACCTACATACTTACCATGTATTAGGTAAAAATTTATTCTTGCAATAGAGTGATATTACATCTAAAGAGCTTAATCACTTTGCAGAAATAAAGCCATGCTCAAGTTTTGTTTTTCACGGGTATGTTCAGTAGAACTCACAAAAATTGATCTCCTTTGTGACTTGCAGATTTTATTATCAATACATTGGTGTTTTTTCCAGGTACTTTTATTTTAATATCTCGTGACTCTTATAATAGAAACATTTGAATATTCC
>NW_005366834.1:5813254-5817885 GCF_000412655.1 Myotis brandtii
CAAGCATCTCCGGGAGGCCGTGCGCAGGTTGCGCGCCAAGGGCCAAAGGCCCAACATCAAGCCCAGAAACGTCCTGTTCCCCTAGTGCACATGCCTGGGGCCCAGGACTGTGGGCGCCGCAGCCCCTCTGTCTCTCGCCGCGGACCCTTCACCCAGGACTGATCCCGTTTGTTTTCCTCAAAACTCCCCCACGTGGGCCACCGGGTGAAGAAGACCGCCTGCCAGGAAGGAGCCCGCACCCTCGGCTGGAGAGCTGCTGGCAAACAGGACGGGGTCTCCCTCCCCAGTCTGGACCCTGCTTTCCCGGGAGCCAGCCTGGGGGTGGTGACTGCGACTCGGGCGGCTTCTTCCCGCCGCCCTTGGGGAGATGGCACCGCGGGAACCCTTGCAGGGGTGACCCGCTTCCCTGCAGGACGCGGGGAGAGCGGGAGACCTGAGATCTGTGCTTGGGAATCCTGACCTGGAGCCCGTATTTATTTGGTTTTATTTCGGCGATCGTGAATCTGTTTGAACTTGCATAAAGAAAGATAAAATCCCCAAGTCCTTCCTGTCTCCGAAATGTCTACGTTTCTTTTCCTTCCCACAGTGCTTTGCGGCACCAAGCAGTCTTGCACCAGCTCAGACACCTCTCACGTGGTCTCCTGGGCGCCCGTGACGCCAGAGACCACAGCCAATCAATCGCCAGACACACCTGGGGAGCAGCCCTGGGACTTGGTCCGCATTGGGGCGGTGTCCCCCCACTGGCCCTGAGGGTGGGAGAGGCCAGCATTTCCAGGGGCACCCGAATTGATTTCAGAAACACTGTGGGGCGATCCGTTTGTTGGGCCATTTTACCCAGAACCTCAAGAACCTCAGCACCCCGGGCAAGCACAGAGTGGCAGCCTGTGTTGTCCACCGGAACCAACATGGGAAAGGCCAGTCAAGGCAGGCTTAGCGCGAGGGAGCAGACCCGTGCCAATGAGCCCTGTGCGTGGAGGGTACTGCAGAGCCCTGCATGACACGGTCCACGGTTTCCTCGCAAAGGGTCATCACCGTTCACAGCAAACCTCCTCCACTGGTGTCTACAAGCGCCGGTGTGGTGTGGTGTGGTGTGGTGTGGTGTGGTGTGGTGTGGTGTGGTGTGGTGTGGTGTGGTGTGGTGTGGTGTGGTGTGGTGTGGTGTGGTGTGGTGTGGTGTGGTGTGGTGTGGTGTGGTGTGGTGTGGTGTGGTGTGGTGTGGTGTGGTGTGGTGTGGTGTGGTGTGGTGTGGTGTGGTGTGGTGTGGTGTGGTGTGGTGTGGTGTGGTGTGGTGTGGTGTGGTGTGGTGTGGTGTGGTGTGGTGTGGTGTGGTGTGGTGTGGTGTGGTGTGTTAGGCATGCTCCCCTGGCCTCAAACACCCAGTTGGGGCAAAAGCATACAAGCCCCACTGTGCCACTCTCTAGTGGGTGAAGGGACGGTATCCTCCACTTTGGGTCACCTCCCAAGGGCCGAAACGACCCCCCACCCACCCGGTCCCCCATATCAGTGGGAAAATATGGAAATGCATACCATACATTTAGCAATCTCTGGCCTCTGTTATGCTATGTAAACAGAGATCCATTACATGCAAATGAGTGTTTTCACTTTACCTTAAAGGGCACTAAATCCTGCTTACTGCAGATCTGGTAGCTATCAGGATAAGGTTCCCCCAAATCTCATACATTTTACCTTAGCCAAAATAAGAAGGATGTGAGCTCTGAAGAGGGAGAAATACTACTTACACATTCCTAAGAATAATGACTAAGGGTTTAGGGACAGGGACAAGAAGGATAGATGTTGCTATAAAAGGTAAAGGAATCTTTGTGACAATGGACCTGTTCTGAGGCTTGCAGTGGTAACTACACAAATCCACACATGTGCTAAAATTGCATGGAACTTTATATGCATGCAACTGATTACATGTATAACTAGTGAAATCTGAATAAACTGTTTGGACTGGACTAATGTCAATTTTCTATTGTCTATAGTATACAAGATATTACCATGAGGGAAACTGATTGAAGAATGCTTGGAAACTAAAATATAAATGCTAAAGTCCTTTAATTTGGCTAATTAGTGGTCATAGATTACCATATTCAGATTAATTTCTATAACATCAGAAATTACATGAACAGCTTTTTCATTAATTTCAGCAGAAAAGCTTTAGAATTTTTCTCATGTTTTACATAAAGGCATATAAAATGATGAATCTGATAGATTTATAACCTATGAACTATATTTATGTGTGATTCTTCATCTATCAATATCCTCTACCAGTCATTCTCAAGTGAGGTTTCTGGAAAATCCATATTAGGAAGAGCAGGGGATCTGTGCTTTAGCAACAAATTGCGTAGATCCTTTTGATGCACCTTAAGGTTTGAGAACCACTGCTGTCCTTCATCATTGCTATAAGCTATCTAGCAAACATTCACATTTCAAAAGAGTTGCTTAAGCATCCTCCCATGCACCAAGAGGTCTCTGGTTTCAATTCCCTGTCAGGGCACATGCCAGGTTTTGGGGCTTGATCCCCATCTTTGATCTCTCTCTCTCTCTCTCTCTCTCTCGTCTAAAAATCAATAAAAAGGTATTTTTTTAAAAAGAGAGATCCTGGCTGGTGTGGCTCAGTGGTTGAGTGTCGACCTATAAACCAGGAGGTCACCAGTTTGCTTCCTGGTCAGGACACATGCCCAGGTTGCAGGCTCAATACCTAGGGGGCATGCAGGAGGCAGCCAATTTATGATTCTCTCTCATCATTGATGTTTCTTTCTCTTCCTCTCTCAAATCAATAAAAATGTAAAAAGAGAGAGAGAGAAATAAACAAACAAAACATGCCCAAGTTTTAACCTCCAGAGCAGTGCCCTCTCTGCTACACCTCCCTCCACGGTATGTGAACTCCTGATACTCCCTGAATACCCCAGCCCATAATGCCAGGTCATAGACCTCCAATTTGCTAATTTTTGAACTCTTTCTACAAGCTTTTTCAAGAATATTGAATGTACACAAAGTTTGATTCACTGACATCCAATTCTGTTCAATTAATGTTGGTAAATTGTTGTCTTACTGATTGGAAGTACTTTCCACACACTTACCTTATAATTCCCCCAATAAATATTCATTGATTATAAATTTACATATATTCTTGTTTCACTCTGGAATTTCTAAAGAAAAATTGATGATTGGAAAGACTAACAGAGTATGCTGATAATTCAAATCAAATGAATAATCCCAAGGTCATTTCTATTTATCCTGGAGTCAAGCTCATAATTCTTCATTTGTTTATTTTGGTGACAGTAGAGTGTTTTTAATTATACTCTTCTTAAGAGGCTATCACCAAGAGTTCAGAGTGCTGGGTTGGTTATAGTTAGCCTAGAACATTCTGGCTGATGTTAATAAGAAAAGACAGTAATAAAATTAGTTACAATTAATCCCAAAAATACGTTTCTATATTTTTATCTAGCCAGTTTCTGAAGGAGGAGTCACCCAACTATTGGATTCAAAACTCTTTAGTGTTCATGCCAGATGTGAAACTCTTCACTGTAGACACCACCCAAACTGATTTATCTTGTTTGGATAAAGTAAATGTTGTTGACACTCTGATCAGACAATCATACCACATAGTCCCATATACTTTAAAGTTAATTACTTAAAATTAAATATACTTAGAATGGCAAAATGGAAGTCTTAAAATGTAGGGAAAGGGCATAAGCACAGTTGTGGGCCCAGACCCATGCCTGTAGTTACCAATATTCAAACAGCAAGATTTAAAATTCCTCCTCTTGGGAATCTTATGCTCTAACAGGAGAGACCAGAGGTTGATTTATACTGAAGCTCAGGCCACAAAATGTCAGGGCTTCTCATTTGCATGGTTCTTTCCAAAGAGATCTTGTACCTAACTTTGAACTCGTGATTTTGAATTATTTTCTTTAAATGAATCACTAAAATTGTGTAAGCTTCAGACCCCCCACAACACTTGGATTTCACCCCCGGATTAGCTAGATTGTGAGAGAGTAAATATATAAACAAGATCATTTCAAGTACTGGCAAGTGCTATGCAGGAACTAGAAGTTGATTTGATAGACAGTGACAGGACTATTTTAAAATGGGAGATCAGGGAAGAACTCATGAGCTAAGACCTAGATAAAAATGTCTTAGAGGGATTTGGAAGTGGAATGACTAAGAGTTTTTAAACATTGCTTCTCATTGAGTTTACCTACATACTTACCATGTATTAGGTAAAAATTTATTCTTGCAATAGAGTGATATTACATCTAAAGAGATTAATCACTTTGCAGAAATAAAGCCATGCTCAAGTTTTGTTTTTCACAGGTATGTTCAGTAGAACTCACAAAAATTGATCTCCTTTGTGACTTGCAGATTTTATTATCAATACATTGGTGTTTTTTCCAGGTACTTTTATTTTAATATCTCGTGACTCTTATAATAGAAACATTTGAATACTTAATCACTTTAAAGCCATGCTCAAGTTTTGTTTTTCACAGGTATGTTCAGTAGAACTCACAAAAATTGATCTCCTTTGTTCCTTTGTGATTTTATTATCAATACATTGGTGTTTTTTCCAGGTACTTTTATTTTAATATCTCGTGACTCTTATAATAGAAACATTTGAATATTCC
>NW_005366834.1:5823786-5828719 GCF_000412655.1 Myotis brandtii
TACACACATACACACAAACACACACATACACACACACATACATACACACACACACAATGTTGTTTTATTTCTCCGCCCGTTTCTTTTTGGCCTTTCCAGAGACACAATCCAAAAGCATGTTTTTGTGTGTTTCTGAGTATCTTTGTGACTTTAGGAGAGTAAGCAAATTCTCCTTCATACTCTCATATCCTCTTTCTGACACTCTTCTTGACCAACTGGCTTTTAAGACGTTTCAGTAAGGGTCATGGGAATCCTAAAACAGATAATACAGTGTTCATGCTTCTAGAAGTTTATAATCTACTAAAGGAAGAAAGTCTAAACAATGTCTACAATATGTTTAAGGAAATAAGAATTTTTAAAAAAAGATAAAATATTTTATAACCTGGTCACACAGATCATTTCTACTAAGAAGTTGCCTTTGTTATAGGTTTGACAAACATGCCAGCAGGACTACTGATGTGTCATGAAATATTTTTCTGAAAGTCTGTTATTTCTGCACTTCCTAAAGACCACAGCTCACTTTTGAGGTGGGCATAGATATTCCTGCCCTTTCAACTTTGTTGGTTTTTCATGAGGATCCAGTGATAAAAATTTATAAAAGAATTTTGAGGATTTCTAACTATAAGATAATTTCATTATTAGATCTGAAGACTATGTTTCTATTTTACCATTTGTAGGAATCAACAGAGTCCCATGACAGAGACTCCTCCCACTTTTCCTTCAAAATCTTTCCTCATTTCTTCTCTTCATGTGGCTTCCCAGTAGTTAAAAGTGTGGCCATGTATTTAATAAGTTCTACTCCCAGGCCTAGGTCTCAATCTCATGGACAGGCTTTGTCCACAGTGTCTTCTCCTTAGTCTCACCTAGAATCCAATGAAGCCAGTTTTCCCCATGGAGATGATGACATTGCCCAAGGGGAAGATGGAATAATGTAATTGGAACAAATCTGGACTCCTGTTAAACTAACCTTGTGGAATACAGCTTCTCCCCATCTGAAATACTTAACTCAGGCTGTTATGTGGGAGATAAATAAATGTGAATTATTGAATTATGCTATATAGAAAGAATTCCACTACCTCAGTTTTAATTCCACATTTATCATTGCCTTACTGAATAATCTCAGACACTTACCATTTTCTAATTTCTAAAATGAGAGCACCTGGCTAGATCCCACGTTTATCATTGCCTTACTGAATAATCATTTTCTAATTTCTAAAATGAGAGCACCTGGCTAGATCTGTGTTTTAACAACGGTGCTCCACAGAACTCCAGTTCTCACATTTTTAAAATTATTTCAGAGGGCACTTTTGGTGGAAGAGGAAAGAATGGGGGCCAGGGGAGAACAAAGGCATAAAAGATGCTGGGCTCTTGGTTTACAGACCCCTCATTTACTCTCTCATCAGCCAGTGGAACTCTCTGTTTTATGTATTAGGCATCCAAGAAAACATTTGAACAAAGAATTCTTCCATTGAAAACATTTGTCAAAAACCACTAAGCTCACCTTAGCTGGTTTGGCTCAGTGGATAGAGTGTCGCCCTGTGTACTGAAGGGTCCAAGGTTTGATTCCAGTCAAGGGCACATGACTGGGTTGCGGGCTTGGTCCCCAGTCGGGGGTGTGCAGGAGACAGCTGGTCAATGATTCACTCTCATCATTGATGTTTCTATTTCTCTCTCCCTTCCTCTCTGAAATCAATAAAAATATATTTTTAAAAAATTAGTAAGCTCTAAAATGTCTAAGATATATTTACTTTCTGCAATTCTATATTTGAAGGAGTTAAAAGTTATTGCTCAGTAATGATAGATTTTTCTCTGAAACACCTGTGTACTTTTTCCCATTTGTCCTTTGTGATCAGTGACACATTTGATAAGTGATCTAAGTCATTCATATAATCCATGATTTTAAAATGTAATATTTTTGTTCAAATTAACCAGGGATCTAAGATAGTATCTTGATGTTATTAATATGGTACTTGAACCATCTTAGCTTTAAAAAGTAATAAATATTTTGATGTATGTAGTGAGTTCATCAATATCTGTTTGGTGGTTTTTGTTTGTTTATTTGTTGTGTGTGTGTGTGTGTGTGTGTGTGTGTGTGTGGTTTTTTATTACTCTTGTGAATGGTGTTGGACTTTATTGAGAAATGGTTGTCTCAATCAACTCACAAAACATATGTCTATTTGGTATTTTTAATGTTTGTTCTGGAAGCATTCTAAATGAGAAAAAAACTATTTTGTCTATAATGTTTTAATATATATTTGACTCAATACCCCAAACCATATTAATTGTAATGGTGTCCATTGCATGTCATTCTGCCATATTGGCAAAGCCTTTTCTTTGAGACATTGATAATCAGATTGATCAAAATCTGATCAATCTGGATACCCAAGAACACTTTCAAGAGATAACATTATTTGGTATGCAAATTTAATTCCTCTTCATTATACAATGTAATCTTTACTAACTTAGGTCTAAGACTCAGTCTTTACACTTATTTATTTATTTTTTGTAATCCTCACTTGAGGATTATTATCCTATTGATTTTTAGAGAAAGGAGGGGAAGGTATAAAAGACAGGGAGAGGGACAGACATTGATTGGTTGCCTCATGCACAAGCCCCAACCTGGCCCAGGTATCAAAAATACAGGTAAGTGCCCTTGACCTAGAATCAAACCCAAGACCCTTCATATACAAGGGCAGATGCACTAAACACTAAGCCACACTGGCCAGGGCTTTTTACACTTATTTAAACAAGTAGACAATCTCATTTTGAACAATATCTCAATACACACTCTAAATGGAGATCCATTACCCTTCAATATATTCATTTAAACAACACCTAAACTGTATTGACAATCAAAAATGGCAGCTCAAACTCCCAAAGCACTCCTAGCTTTTGCCATAGGATTTTATCCATAATAATGAACTATTCTGGATCAAACAATTATCATAAAAAGTCATAGTTAAAATCCATACAGGGTGGGCAAAAGTAGGTTTACCATTGTAAGTACAAGAAACAGAGTTTATTCTTGTGTTATTTAACAATTATTGTACTACTTTCCATATGAACTACTTTTGACTGAATTTGCACAAAGTGTAATAGAGTTAGTACACTCATTTCATAATTGTATTTCAACTAATTTCGTATTCTTTAGGACATAGGAAACAAATTCCATCAGTTGTTATAAATTTCAGACACAGATATCAGAGAGTCTATTACAACAGGTTAATATAGACTCGAGTCTTATTTTTCTCAGAACGCAGTAAGCCCGGAGAGGCAGCTTTCCATAGGTTCAATATCTCAGGAAGTTCAAGGTTGCCTTCTCCTGAATCAAAGGCTCTCCCTCCTGGGAAAAAAAAAAGATAAATCCCTCCAGGTCCCATATCCACGATGCAGATGAAAAGCAGGTACAAGGGTCAGTGACGGTGGCATAAGTTTCAGTCATTAGAAAACATAAACTCTCCGGGTAGACTTGCCAAAGAATTCCACGTTTCCTCTTCAGGAGACCTCCTCCTATGTCCACTGTCTCAACATGATGCAAAGGTGCCGATGAAAGACACAAATTTAGGTTTTCTGAATTAGCCTCCCTGCCCAGCCCGTTCTCCTAGAAGCCCATGAAGAAATTGCTGTGACCCAAAGGTATGGTGTAGGTTTATTTTGCTTTGTTTTTCGCATTCATTTAGGTTTCTGTAAATATAGTTTTGGAGATAGGTCTTATTTATACTGCCTATGTTTCCCGCGGTTATTATCAAGAAATGGAAACTTGAAGACACTGGGTAGCACAGGCTCTGGGAGAAAGAAGACCTTCCGCCCACCCCTCAACTACTGTTCCTATGGCCCCTCTTCCACCTGGGCATAGCAGATCCTGCATTCAGCCCCCAACAGTTCAAACCCAACTCCTACCCTCTGAGAGTGACTGGGGACACACCCTGGGAATGTCCAAGTGGGCGTGTTTCCACCATATATAAGGGCAGCTGGCCTCCCCCAAGTCCACAGATCCCAGATAGCAGAGGAGCACTCTAGACTGAGGCTGGTTCTCCTCTTAGCCTTTGAAGAAGGAAGGACCGGAGGAAGATTTCTGACCTGTTCAAGGTCATCAATGAGTCCAGGGATTGGGCCAGAGAGCGAGGCGGGAGAGGTGGGATTAGGGTGCAAAAGAGAAAGAAAACCAGCCACCAGCCTGACCCTGACTTTTCTCATCTCGGCATTTCCTTCGCAGGTACCTGACCAGACATCCCACCAAAAGGCTCCGAGACTTCCCGCGCCAGCATGGAAAAAGCCAGAAAGCATCCCCGGGATCAAGCTGGCAACTCCCCACGTGTGCACCAACCTCAGCCTACCATGGCCCCTGTGGGCTCCGTGGACAGCGACACGCACCGCATCCCGGGGCACAGACCTGAGGAACTGGAGGAAGGATCTGTACCCCAAGACCAAGGCCAAGTCCCCATCGGTTGTCCAGAGGGCTCCCACCTCCAGGCAGGTGCAACCACAGAGTCCCGGTCCTCGCTTTCTGCAGACCAAGGGCAGAGGCAGAAGACACACGCCCAGGAGGAAGAGGAGTGGGTGCTCAAAGGGGACCCCGACGAGGCTCAGAAGATGCTAGAGCTACTGGATTCTTTTTCCCAGGGACAGCTGACCCGCGAGGAGGCACATCGCCAGTCCGCCTTCCCCAGAGCAGCCATCGGACACCTAGTCCAGAGCGCGGCGGGCGGCGCCACCTTGGAGCAGAATGCGCTCATCGCCATGGCCGGGCTGGCCAAGGTCTTCGTCGGGGAGGTGGTGGAAGAGGCCCTGGACGTGTGCGAGCGCTGGGGGGAAAGAGCGCGGCCGGCGCCACCTTGGAGCAGAATGCGCTCATCGCCATGGCCGGGCTGGCCAAGGTCTTCGTCGGGGAGGTGGTGGAAGAGGAGGCGGACGTGTGCGAGCGCTGGGGGGA
>NW_005366834.1:5829785-5834213 GCF_000412655.1 Myotis brandtii
CCTTAGCTGGTTTGGCTCAGTGGATAGAGTGTCGCCCTGTGTACTGAAGGGTCCAAGGTTTGATTCCAGTCAAGGGCACATGACTGGGTTGCGGGCTTGGTCCCCAGTCGGGGGTGTGCAGGAGACAGCTGGTCAATGATTCACTCTCATCATTGATGTTTCTATTTCTCTCTCCCTTCCTCTCTGAAATCAATAAAAATATATTTTTAAAAAATTAGTAAGCTCTAAAATGTCTAAGATATATTTACTTTCTGCAATTCTATATTTGAAGGAGTTAAAAGTTATTGCTCAGTAATGATAGATTTTTCTCTGAAACACCTGTGTACTTTTTCCCATTTGTCCTTTGTGATCAGTGACACATTTGATAAGTGATCTAAGTCATTCATATAATCCATGATTTTAAAATGTAATATTTTTGTTCAAATTAACCAGGGATCTAAGATAGTATCTTGATGTTATTAATATGGTACTTGAACCATCTTAGCTCTTCTTGACCAACTGGCTACCCTCATCACTCAACACTCACCCTTTTTTTCCCTATCGCGATGACGAGAGACGTCCCAAACTCATGTTCACAAACTAAGCTGTCACAGGGAACCCTCACCATCGTCCAGAACAATGATGAATCATATGGCAGTTAGCAGTCCACCGAGGACAAGATCCAGAGCAATGTATTCTGTAGCTCTGCATGTCTCCATCTATGCGTTTTTCAGCCATTTCACAAGGGCCAATAACGCGACCAAGGAGTACTGAGTCCTAGGAGAGCTGACTTGAAAGACAGTGATGAGAGAAACAGAATCTAGAGGTCCAGTCCTCACTTGGGTATTCCTCTTCAGAAGGGGCAAATGCCTGCCGCCTTCTACTTTCCCTGAAACACACCCTCCAGAGACCGTATCCGTGCTTAAGATACCTGTGGTGGTAAAAGTTACATATGTTTGAGTAATTAGGAGGTATATGTTTTCCTGAAAACCTAGTACAGAATTCCATGCGTCCTCTTCAGGAGCACTCCTCTGTTCAATGACTTTCTCAACATGATTAAAAAGCACCAATGAGTGGGGCAGATTTAGTTTTTCTGGACTCGCCTCCCTGTCTAGCATTTTCTCCTACAAACCAATAAAGCAATTGCTGTGAAACCAATTGTTGGTTTATTAGGGGCTTTTGCTTTATTTTTCTCAGTCCTTTAGGGTTCTTTAAATGTAGCCTTGGGGATAGGTCTTACTTATACTGGCTACTTTCCCTATGGTTATTATCATGGAATATAAATTTACAGACACTGGGTAGCACAGGATTATGGGAGAAGGGAGGGTTTCTGCCCATCCCTGGGCAACATCCCCTGTGGACCCTCCCACCCTTGGGTACAGCAGGTAAACCAATCCATAGAGTAGATACATATTCACAAATATGTCAAATGCTGAAGAATGAAAACAAATTCACAAGGCCAATCTATTGCAAAACAGATACATTTAAGTACAAATATTTTTACATTGTAGTTCAACCAATGTTCTACCCTCTGAACCATGATGGTCTCAGAGGACCTCCAGTACATTGTTACTGATCAGCAATTGCCAAATATTTGACTACCAGTAAAAATAGCTCTGAGCTCAACCTATGAATGATACCCAGGTCAAAGCAGAAGTGCTTTCAAACATCACATTATTGTTTTGTCATTGTTCCCAAACCTAGGCTGTAGCCAGGGAACAAAAATCAGCCTTTGTTTGTGGCTTAATTACTTTTCTATCACAGCCATAGATTCCCCAGTAAGAATAGCAACCCTGACTAAAGCAAATCCCAGTATTACCATTCTGGAAAGAAGCAGTCGAATGTGGGTGACTACAGAAGCCAGCATCACTTGCCAGGGAAAATTATGGTGTGGTGTCATGGGATTTCCAACAAAGATAAGTTTGGTTCCCTCCTGACACAGAGGGTTTGATGTGATTTGTCAAATATTTATTAAATTTTATCACTGTTCTTCATTTTCTCTTCCTACATCAAGCCATGTCTCTCTGGGTTTTTTTCTCTTACCCTCCAAACCATCCTTCTATAATAGGACTTATCCACTGAAACAGATGCAATTAAAAACACATTCAAGAAATATACTTTTAGTTTTTGTGTTTGTATATATGCTTTCTTCTAGTTACTATTTTATTCCCTTGACATCAACCAAAGAAAAGTTATTTTGAGCAAGAAATTAATTTGATATTCATAAAACTTTGCAACCAGAAGGGCCTCAATTCTACATTTTATAAAGTAAACCCTGAGGACCAAAGAAGTTGAGAAACTCAGTTGGGTTGCACAAACCAGACTAATATCCAAACAGGTCCTTGAACTGTTCCTTTAAGTCCAACATTTTCCACAGTGTGCTACTTTAAACTATCTACAAGCATCCACTATCTACAACTGGTCGAAAAACATCAAGTGACATATCATGGGAGTAGTTCTTGGAAACTTACCTAAGCTTAAGCAAAATAAGTAAGTGGAAAATTTTTATTAGACATTAAATAGAATTGTTAGTTATAAACAGCATTGCTCATATATATAATATCAACCAGAGCCCTTAGTAATGGATTGGCTTTTATAAAACTAATTTAAAATATTCAAGAAGTCTTTCTTTCTTTGATAATCATCAGGGTATCAGAAACTATATGGAATAAACACTATTTTTTAAAATGTTCACACCAGTCCAGGTTAGGTTTTTTTCACCAAACTAATTAGAAAAAAACAAACAACTATTAGTTTCCCATAGTTCTCTAGATTTTTTAATTGCAGATGAAGGATTGACACAAAGAGGGATGATTACCTTCAACTGGTGGTTTGTCCATTGGCTTAATGGTTAAGTAACACCAGAATCTCATACTATAATGCTCGTGCCATAATTAACATCTAGGAACTGAGGCTGAAAAAGGAGTTTCTGTCTCCTGTCCTATTTCCAAGGCAGGACACATGGCCACTGAGTGGAGTGAAAGCCACAATCACTCCTAATATGTAACATCTTCTACTATTTTTTCTTAGTCAAATTATAGTTAAATTTTTGTGTCTTAAACATTTATATAACATGAATCTTTTGTGTCAGCAGCAAGTTCATTCTTGTCATAACTTCAGCACTCACTGGGTCCTAGAAATCAGGAAAGGATTCACGTATTTATAAAGATTTAAAAAATTAGCAACAAAAGAAGTTGAGAAACTCAGTTGGGTTGCACAAACCAGACTAATATCCAAACAGAGGTCCTTGAACTGTTCCTTTAAGTCCAACATTTTCCACAGTGTGCTACTTTAAACTATCTACAAGCACCCACTATCTACAACTGGTCGAAAAACATCAAGTGACATATCATGGGAGTAGTTCTTGGAAACTTACCTAAGCTTAAGCAAAATAAGTAAGTGGAAAATTTTTATTAGACGTTAAATAGAACTGTTAGTTATAAACAGCATTGCTCATATATATAATATCAACCAGAGCCCTTAGTAATGGATTGGCTTTTATAAAACTAATTTAAAATATTCAAGAAGTCTTTCTTTCTTTGATAATCATCAGGGTATCAGAAACTATATGGAATAAACACTATTTTTTAAAATGTTCACACCAGTCTAGGTTAGGTTTTTTTTACCAAACTAATTAGAAAAAAACAAACAAACAAACAACTATTAGTTTCCCATAGTTCTCTAGATTTTTTAATTGCAGATGAAGGATTGACACAAAGAGGGATGATTACCTTCAACTGGTGGTTTGTCCATTGGCTTAATGGTTAAGTAACACCAGAATCTCATACTATAATGCTCGTGCCATAATTAACATCTAGGAACTGAGGCTGAAAAAGGAGTTTCTGTCTCCTGTCCTATTTCCAAGGCAGGACACATGGCCACTGAGTGGAGTGAAAGCCACAATCACTCCTAATATGTAACATCTTCTACTATTTTTTCTTAGTCAAATTATAGTTAAATTTTTGTGTCTTAAACATTTATATAACATGAATCTTTTGTGTCAGCAGCAAGTTCATTCTTGTCATAACTTCAGCACTCACTGGGTCCTAGAAATCAGGAAAGGATTCACGTATTTATAAAGATTTAAAAAATTAGCAACAGTCTGGCTGGCATGGTTCAGTGATTGAGCATGGACCTGTGAACCTGGAAGTCACAGTTCAATTCCCAATCAGGACACATGTTTAGTTGTGGGCTCAATCCCCTGTATGGGGCATGCAAGAGGTGGCAGATCAATGATTCTCTCTCATCATTGATGTTTCTATATCTCTCTCCTTTCCCCTTCCTCTTTGAAATCAATAAAAAAAATATTTTTAAAAGAAAATTAACAACTAAAAGGATAAAATAAATATCTAATCTAATAAAAGAGAAACATGGTAATTAGCGTACGACCGCTACCCTTTTCATTGGCTAATCAGGGCGATATGCAAATTAACTGCCAACTAAGATGGC
>NW_005366834.1:5834861-5849186 GCF_000412655.1 Myotis brandtii
CAAGCATCTCCGGGAGGCCGTGCGCAGGTTGCGCGCCAAGGGCCAAAGGCCCAACATCAAGCCCAGAAACGTCCTGTTCCCCTAGTGCACATGCCTGGGGCCCAGGACTGTGGGCGCCGCAGCCCCTCTGTCTCTCGCCGCGGACCCTTCACCCAGGACTGATCCCGTTTGTTTTCCTCAAAACTCCCCCACGTGGGCCACCGGGTGAAGAAGACCGCCTGCCAGGAAGGAGCCCGCACCCTCGGCTGGAGAGCTGCTGGCAAACAGGACGGGGTCTCCCTCCCCAGTCTGGACCCTGCTTTCCCGGGAGCCAGCCTGGGGGTGGTGACTGCGACTCGGGCGGCTTCTTCCCGCCGCCCTTGGGGAGATGGCACCGCGGGAACCCTTGCAGGGGTGACCCGCTTCCCTGCAGGACGCGGGGAGAGCGGGAGACCTGAGATCTGTGCTTGGGAATCCTGACCTGGAGCCCGTATTTATTTGGTTTTATTTCGGCGATCGTGAATCTGTTTGAACTTGCATAAAGAAAGATAAAATCCCCAAGTCCTTCCTGTCTCCGAAATGTCTACGTTTCTTTTCCTTCCCACAGTGCTTTGCGGCACCAAGCAGTCTTGCACCAGCTCAGACACCTCTCACGTGGTCTCCTGGGCGCCCGTGACGCCAGAGACCACAGCCAATCAATCGCCAGACACACCTGGGGAGCAGCCCTGGGACTTGGTCCGCATTGGGGCGGTGTCCCCCCACTGGCCCTGAGAGTGTGATGGGGGTCAACGCCTGAGGGCTCCCAGTATGTGAGAGGGGGCAGGCTGGGCTGAGGGACACTCCCCTCCCCCACACCCAGTGCACGAATTTCGTGCACCGGGCCCCTAGTTTGTTATATTTCTTTATAATTTTTTTCGTCTCTCCTTACTCTTTCACCCAAGAAATTATGAAATTTAAACAGAGAGTAACCCATAAAAACAAGAGGCTATGCTAAATTACCTCATTCAGGTAGACAGGATAAAATTGAAGGACACTGAAATTTATCATACAGATGGTTCTGATCATTTAACTTAAAAGGAAGAGACCATGTCGGTGGCTCTCAGTTCTAAGGCAAACTCGGCAACTTGGCTATCCTCCTTTCACTTCCATTTCTGATACTTTCTTGTCTCACCTCTTATCTATGATTCTCCTTATTGGCAATAAAAACATCTATCTTTCTCAATCTCTACCTCACTTCCTTTTAAGAGCTTTTAACTATTTAAATAATGTATAACTACAGTCTGGTCAAGAAAATAAAGCACATCACTTTCTGGAAATGAGTTGTAATTTAAAATAATTTTCTACTCAAAATAATATCTGTTCTGCAGTTCATAGAGGAGCATTCCTGAGCTCTTTGCTTATTTTCTGCTACCCCAATACATCCCATGCTGTGTTTCCATGAACACCCAGACATATGCTCACACTGAGTTTAAAATAGAACTAAGTAAAAATAGTCATTCTTTGCAGAGAATACAATGGCTACCTCAAAAAACCACAAGTCATAAATAGGAGGAAAAGAGAGCCTTTTAGACTTTATTTCTGACACACAACTTGAGCCAGTTCTCTCCCCCTCAAAAGAAATGCCTTTATAATAGCATTTCCTACTAAAATTATCTCAAATAATAAATGTAGAGGATACCAAATTGATTTTTTCGCCCAGTTTAGGGGTTTTGACCAACTTCTCTTATCACTATACAAGTAATCACAAATTTTAGCCAGATGTCCAACTTTGCTATTGTCACAGCCGAGTGGTTCAGTTAACACCTATCCTAATCATTTTGTTCACAAACCATCACCTCAGCCTTTATGATCTAATTTTATTTCCTCCATTGTCATCAATGCTTTCTGGTAAGTTGCATAATTCCCTAGAGCTTGAACTTACCTAAACAATCACTCTATTATTAATGGCTAATAGTATTAGAGAGATTAACTCTTCACTTTTGACAATCTAAACAAATAATGGAAGTTAGTAATTCATGTTGATTTTTTAAATTAATTTTAGAGAGAGAAGAATGGAAAGGTTTCTGATTCCTATTGTCTGACTTCGTGTGTCATCTGTTTAGACCCACTGTGCCCATTGATTCCTCCATAACCAACTTACTAGTACTTCTCTGGACCAGAAATCTTGACCTGGTCCCAATTTCAAAACTAACTTCTTCAGCCTGTTGTGTCCTTTGGCCATACCCACTTCTGGTATTCTAGTTGGAAAACCAGAGCAAATGTACTCCCTAAAGTTAGTTTCCTGAAGTTTGCTCCTGCAGTAGCCTTTATCTTATCTCCAACCCAGTTGTGTCTGTCAATCACACTATAATTTCTCAGCCTTTGCTTTCTCAATTTAGTGAGATACTCATTTAGCTTTTTCTGGACCCCACCAGTGTGTTTTATTTGCCAACTAATTTGTCAAATTTGAAAAGGTATAGCACTAAAAACAAACAAACACATACATATAAATGCAAACAAGCAAAAAAAAAAAGGTTTCCCTTTGATCAAATCACCCCATACTTAACTAGTCAAGTACAGTTCAATAGACATCTCAGATATAAAATAAAATGTTAATGCTTTGCTGAAAAATTAGGAGAAATAGGTTAGTGTTGAGCCTCAATCTATGTGCAGGTATAATGGCCACCTGTTTATCTAATGTTCTTCTGGCACATACTGGACTTTTAGTGCAAATTAGAAAAACATCCCATCCAGGTGAAGGATTCACAAAAGAATACCTGTTTTGGGTGTTTGATATCCAGAAGTTGATCCAACCCTAACAAACAGAGCCCCAGCTACCCCACCTTACTCTAAGCCAGGAACTACCTAATTATAATCATAGTGTGATGCCTAGAGACCTAGAATCCAATAGAATCGTGTTGTTCTTAAGTAAACTACAGCTTATAGATCATGTTTGCATGTGGAGCAAGCATCCTGAGGCCCTCACTCCTCCCTTAAATTCTGATTACTGATTGCTTCTTACGGTGGATTATTTTTAGAAAAGGCACAATAAGTGCCCCATGTTGAATGCTGAAAAGGAATGGTGTTACATTAATTTAAAAGTTTTATTGTTCTTGTTTTGATCATCCCAATCCTAACAGAAGACAGGCATGGCTGCAATATGGCATGAAAGATACAGACAGACACACAGGAATAAAACGTGCATGTTAAAGGTTTTAACATGTGTCTACCTGAACATTTCCAGATGTGAAGAGAAAGGGATAGGTTGCAGACTAAGCAGAGAGACTCACTTTATTTTATATTTTCATAGTTATTGTGTGTTTTTCCCTTCAAACTAGAAAAATTCCTTACCACGGAGAAGTGGGAGGTTGCGGGAAGAGTGACATAAAAATCAGAGATAACTAACTTAAAGTTTTTAATGTTATAGTTTTCCAAACTGTTTGGAACATTTCCTCCTTTTAGATAGAGCAGACACTGATTCACATCCAAATTTTTAAAAATAAAGTCTACCTTCCAAACTGGGTAAGGCTAGAGAGAAAATGTTTGTTGGATAAATCAGAATCTTATAACTGGAACAACTCTAACCAAAGACATTATTTAACTCGAACATGTAAGTGTCTTGTCCTTCACATACAACTACGGCTCTGGGAAAGTTGCTTTGCAAGCTCTGCTCACATTTCATTCTTTGAAGGGTCGCAGGAAAAGTGATCCATGTGACCTATTTCACACTGTCAAGAGAAACACAGGAATCAAAATCCATCCTTGGAGTTTGAGACAGGATAATAAAGACTCAATTGGTTGAGCATCTTGTCCCATGCATCAAAAGGTTGCTGGTTCCATTCCTGGTAAGGGCACATCCCGGGGTTGCAGGCTTGATCCCTAGTAGGAGGCATGTAGGAGGCAGCTGATGGATGTTTCTCTCTCACATGGATATTTCTCTCTCCCTTTCTTTTCCTCTCTCTAAAATCAATGAAAACATATTTCAAGAATATTTTAATGAAAAGATAAGATCCAAGCATGCTATGACAATTTAACCATTTTCATGTAATGTATGTAATAATTTTTCAAATACAGAACTAGTAGTATTTGCTTCCCATGGGAAAGCATTTCAGAACAGACTTTTAGTAACTTCCTCATACAGAATTAACCTTAGGTACATCAGTGTCTTCACAGTGGGCATTCCCACTCCGCCCTGCACTACAAAGCTTACTCTAAGGCAAGAAAAATACCAAGAAAGTTTTCAGGATATGGATAGGTCAAGATTCCATGCTAAAAAAATAAATAACTTTATATTTTAAAATTAAAATGTCTATAAATCATTTTACTCTATTTGCTTCTTGAGTGCTAATGTTTATTCTGTCAAGTGTCAACTGTAAAATGTTTACAGTTCAAATAAGAAAAAACTGAAGCACAATTAGCATTGATAACTAACAGAAACCTACTTAGAAACCTACTTATATTCTTTATCCCAACCATACTGTTTTAGTCTTCTCAGGATGCCATGTCAAAATACCAGAGACTGGGTAGCTCAAACAACATAAATTTATTTCTCACAGTTCTGGAAGTTGGAAAGTCAAAGATCAAAGTGCTGGACTGATTTATTTTTAGGTAAAAGCCTTCTTTCTGAGTTGTCGATGGCTGCCTTCTTGCTGTGTGAGGATACAGTGGGGGGCAGGGAAGAATACTCTTGTGTCTCTTAAAGGCAAGAATAGTATAGAATTAGGGACCCACTTTTATGTCTCATTTAACCCTAAAAAGGCCTTATTTCCCACTTTTATGTCTAATCTTAAATACCATTTACTTAAGAAGGGATATCCCAGCTTCTAAGCTAAATGTAGTTCCACTATTAAACCATCTTATAAATTAGGTATATTTTCTTTGCTTTCTTCAATACAATAGTTATCATATTGTAATTATACCATTGTGGATTTGAACATGGGAGGTTGGTTATATTCTAAATTATAAATTGGTTGAAGGCAGAGACCATGGTTGTTTTATTCTCAACTATACATCAACTAGCATCATACCTGGCACACAGAAGGTACAAAAGACATATAGCCCACACACACAGTTTTTTTCCAGTACATGAATATCTGTATCATGCAGGTAATGTTAAATCAAAATGAACATTTTTGGGTTTGGTTTTTGTTTGGGTTTTTTTCTTCTTCTGCCTAACACCAAACTAATTGCAGCCTTTTTACTTATAAATAGCCTCTTTCTGATTTGTGGGGTAGAACAGTCCCAGTCTCTGCTGGATGTTCATTGGCTGTGACAAGTGCCCTGCCAAGAGACTCAGCACTTCTGTAGCAAGAAGTGTGAAGAGCAGCAACAGGGATAAGTGATATATGGAGGAAAAAGAAAGTCAAGGGGTTCTTACAATTCAATATGCCAACAATCAATCTGCACAGGCCATGTAACACAGAAGAGAGAAGGAAGATTCTAGTTTTATTGAAAGAGCAGAATTCTTTAAAGATGGTAATCAGAGCATAAAGATGGTAGAAATACAAAGCACCTCCTCATTCAAGGTATGTGGCTGCAACATAATTTCTCTAGATTGGGAAGATGGAGGAGTCTTCATTCCCAACTCTTCCAACTGCCCCTCCCACCCAATCCCTAACTCCCCAAGGAGGTCAACCCTACATCCAGCTGGACACTACAAGTCACAGTTCACAGCATTTTCAATAGATACCTTCAACTCATTCTTGGTGGCAATCTGAAAGAAGAGAAAGAAAAAGAGGAAGAAAGAGGGTAAGTTCCAAAGTATTTGCAACCACCCCAAAAAAATCAATAAACACCAATATACATGGAGAAATCAATAGCAGAAATCAGCATAGCAATGTGTTTTCTCATTACTCATCAACTGACCAGACACAAACCAAGATATATGAGCAACCTGGGCAGCTGTATATTTTGACACGCATTTACTTAGCGAAGGGGCTAGAATCACATGGGGTGTGTGGGACCAGTGAGAGGTAGGAAAGGAGCAGAAAATAGAGATAACTAGTGGGATGCTCAACTGCATAGCTATTGTCCTGATCCTAAAGTTGTGTGTCCTACTCAGAAGCCCTGCAAGTAATAGAATCCATTCAATTTAGCCCATTCATTTGGGATCTCAGGCCAGCTCCTCAAGTGATTTCAAAGCACCTACCCCACCCCCAGTTACATAACATGTTATCTCTGAAGGAGCCATGATAGATTTTCATTCAATTTACAAATAGACAAACTTGAGCTCAATGGACCATATTACTAGCAAAAATAGCTGGTTCTACACACCTGCCAAAATAATCAAAATATATGATCATATGAAAAAGTGTGGACTGATAGAGGCCAAACTGCTGAATGATTTAAGTGAATTGGATTTTTTTTAACCAGTCAATTAAATACTTCTCTATTCAGTCACTTTGGCAGGAATCAAACAAAATCTTTGAAACTACAACACATTGTAGAAACAGGAAATTCCATGACTGTTCTCTTGGCAAGGAAAGTTGCAAATAAATCTCCTGATATACCAGGTATAAAGAAATTTTCCAACAAGAATTATCTGTATAGAATCAAATCACTGGCCTCAAGCATCCTATGTCTTACTATTGACTCAGAGCAACAGGCAAGAGAAAGACAGGGCTTTGAATTTATTTATAAAAGGCTCTGCCAAACGTAGGCAAAAGAGGAAGAAGTACAATATAATTTACTGGTGGATGAATTTGCAAGCAAAGGATTCTAAAAAAGAAAGATTATGCTGATCCAGTGCTCACAGTTTGCTTTTTAAAGTTGTGGGTAAAATAAATGGCAAACCTTTCTATTTTTCTAAACTTTTGTTCCAAAAAATCAAATTAAAAATAACAATATCCAATCATCTCTAAATTACTTCCCCTGAAAACACCACCAAAGGACTTGTAATGTTTTTAAAAATACTTTTCTCATAACTTCTTCCTTGACCCAGAAAATAATGGTTGAAAATAACTTGATTTGCATTTTATTCCTTTACTGCCTTTCTACACATCTATTTTGAAATGCTTACTTATGGGAAAGCCATTGCATACCTAGCTTTCATCATGTATGAAATCTACTTCCTTCACCTCAAACTGGCATGTCCTGTTTCCAGCAACATGAGAGGCTTTCCAATAAGGAATATATTTTGCTAAAGACATATTTAAACCATAGCTAAATGTATTTAAAATATGTAACTGATTTCCCAAGAGAGAAAAAGAACCTAGATGCCAGAAACAAGGAAAAGATTGAAAGGCAGACCTGAAAATAAGTGAGCTGCCCCAGTGGCAGCTCCCAGTATAGCAAAATACCAATACACCTAATGACATCTTCATTTGTAGTTATAGCACCCACGGTAATCTTCCTAGAACTGCAAGCACTTGGCTAACATACAGCAGTACCCCCTTATCAGCTCTTTCACTTTCTGTGGTTTCATTTTTTTCTGGTCAATCTCAGTCCGAAAATATTACATGGAAAATTCCAGAAATAAATAATTCATAAGTTTTAAATTGCATGCTATTCTGAGTAGCATGATGAAATAGTGTGCTGTTCCATTCCTTCACGAACCATTCCCTTGTCCAGTGTTTTCTTGCTATATATGTTACCCACCTGCCAGTCATTTAGTAACAGTCTTGGTTATCAGATCAGTTATCAGAGAGAGAGAAAGAGAGAGAGAGAGAAAGAGAGAGAGAGAGACCACATTCACATACCTCTTGTTACAGTATATTGTTATAATTGTTCTATTTTATTAGAAGTTATTGTTGTTAATCTCTTATTCTGCCCAATTTGTAAATTAAACTTTATCATAGGTATTTAAGTATAGAAAAAAAAACATAATTGTATAGGGTTCAGTACTAGCCACATGTTCAGACTAGGGGTCTTGGAACATATCCCCCACAGAAAAGGGGAGATTATTGTATTACATCTTCAAGTGAGGATGAAATCATAACTGAGCATTTACTTATTAAAATATTCATTGTTAGAATTAGGGCACTGTATGGTTTAAAGTATACATGTATATAGATTACATTGTCAAAAGTTATTGTTTCAGAAGAGAAAAGGAGTTGTAAAATATTGGGTTGAGTCATATAAAATTGCTAATATTTTATTGTTTTTTAAGTTACAAAATTTCAAATGAGAACATTTGGTGCAATAAGTTTGCTTTGCCCTCTACAACTAAACCTCTTTCTCAATGAACTGGGAAGTACTTTATTCAACTCAGTTCCACCACCCCCTTTAATTGTCTTTCTCTCAGTTTACTAGTAAAGCATCTCCCATAGGAAGACAGCCTCCCACTCCCTCAAGTACCTCCTCTTCTTGCCCAGCCTAGAAATCCAGTCATTTAGTTCTTCTGTTCAGTTTCCTCTAAATGAACCTATTGGGGGTTGGGGGGGGGGGCGATCCAGTTCATGAGTGAAGTTGACATTGAAGGAGAGCCAGGAAGGACTTGGATCTCATTAGTGAAAGTCAACGTCAAGCCATCTCCAAGACCATTAGACCTTCTACATTTCTAAGGATGTTCTCCTCATGCTATATGATTCTGAGAGTCTCTAGAACATTTTTCTTTTTCTACTCTGAGTTGTTACATAAGCCTCCTTTCTGTTATCTAAGCTTGGTGAGTGCCAGGCCCCAGAAAGGAAGTTACAAAAGAAGGTAAAAATTTCTTCCATATTTGTTTTATGGAATCTTCACTTTTCAACTCTATACCAGATGTAAAAAAGTGTTCTTGTTCAAGTGCCATCTGTCATCTCAGAGCTAGGCTTGATTCACATGATATAGTATAAAAAAATAAGTAAAATGACCTGGTTTTAAATCTTGTCACTGTTATTACTGACGGTGCTTAACTTCTTGGCTTATGGTTTCATTGTCTCTAAAGTGGAACTTAGGCCGTGCCTAGCCATGTAAGTTCATTGTAAGAATCAAATCAATTATTTTTGAAATGCCCAGATACAACAACATGGTCAGGGAAATTTACATAGAGAGCAGAGTTGAGATATCATGGTGGTAGGAAAACCAAAGGAGAAAACCAGAGTGGGCCAAAGTAAAGGATTCCAGAAGTTCAGTTCCAAAAAGAATATGTATTCAGGACACATAAAAGGTCTACTGAAGTTGCAACTACAGCCACCATACTTCAGGTTAATGACAGCTACTTCCCTAGACAGGTCCATGGACTCAGTAGAAGTTGTCCAGATTCAACACTCTTCGCAGTTCACATCCAGATTCACATCACCTCTTGCACTGAGGATTGCAAGGTATGCTCTGTGGGCTGCCAGATATCTCTCAGTACTCAGTGTACTCCTTCTACCCAATGAAGAGAAAAAATGAGATTCAAGCCTTTCATGTGGGTAAGCCTCATGCCAACATCTTTAAGGGAACAAGCAGAAATAAATGAAAACTTCCGGAGAGCAGAGATCTTTACCAAGGTGAGCTGTCTTTCACAGGCTGTTTTTCCCCCCTGGGGCATCTCCAATTCTGAGTACAGAGTGAAGATCAGATCTGGTTCATGCAGAAGGACTATGGGAATGCAAAGATAAACCAGCAAAGTTTTTGGCATTCATACAAGGGATCACAATGACTTGTGCACTGAAGTATCTCTAAATGCTTGGCCAGTTTTGCCCATAGTACCTTTGCTGAATTCTGGGGCTGAATACAAGGTGAACTAGAATCTTTGGGTGAACTAGAATCTTTCGTAATCCCATAATTATCAAAGTGCCACTTGAGAAACGGAGCCTGGCTCAGAAACAAAGCAGGTCTCCCCAGGATGTACATGAAATTTGGCAGTACTGTGTGGCAAGATGCTAAAGAACAAACCTAATCTTCCAGAGTCTTTTAGAAATCTCAATCAAAAGTGCAGGACTGGAGGTGGAGAGAATCTTACTAAAATTCCCATCAGTCCCTGTGGTTGAAATGATCAGCTCCTCACCTTATCTGCCTTACAGAGGACAAATAGAGCCTTGTCTAGTAGAGATAGCATCATACAGCCATGGCCAATGTATCTCAGTGGTTGGAGCATCGGTTTGCACACCAAAGGGCTTTGGGTTCAATTCCTGATGGGAATGCAAAGATAAACCAGCAAAGTTTTTGGCATTCATACAAGGGATCACAATGACTTGTGCACTGAAGTATCTCTAAATGCTTGGCCAGTTTTGCCCATAGTACCTTTGCTGAATTCTGGGGCTGAATACAAGGTGAACTAGAATCTTTGGTAATCCCATAATTATCAAAGTGCCACTTGAGAAAAGGAGCCTGGCTCAGAAACAAAGCAGGTCTCCCCAGCATGTACATGAAATTTGGCAGTATTGTGTGGCAAGATGCTAACGAACAAACCTAATCTTCCACAGTCTTTTAGAAATCTCAATCAAAAGTGCAGGACTGGAGGTGGAGAGAATCTTACTAAAATTCCCTGTGGTTGAGATGATCAGCTCCTCACCTTATCTGCCTTACAGAGGACAAATAGAGCCTTGTCTAGTAGAGATAGCATCATACAGCCATGGCCAATGTATCTCAGTGGTTGGAGCATCGGTTTGCACACCAAAGGGCTTTGGGTTCAATTCCTGGTCAAGGGTGTATACCTGGGTTGGGGTTCGCATCCCACCCTCGACAACCAGTCAATGTGTCTCTCTTGCATTGATGTTTTTCTCTCTCTCCCACTCCCTCTCTTATACTTTCTCTGAAAAGCAATGGGAAAATTATCCTCAGGAGAGGATTAACAAAAAAGGTGAACTAGAATCTTTGGTAATCCCATAATTATCAAAGTGCCACTTGAGAAAAGGAGCCTGGCTCAGAAACAAAGCAGGTCTCCCCAGCATGTACATGAAATTTGGCAGTATTGTGTGGCAAGATGCTAACGAACAAACCTAATCTTCCACAGTCTTTTAGAAATCTCAATCAAAAGTGCAGGACTGGAGGTGGAGAGAATCTTACTAAAATTCCCTGTGGTTGAGATGATCAGCTCCTCACCTTATCTGCCTTACAGAGGACAAATAGAGCCTTGTCTAGTAGAGATAGCATCATACAGCCATGGACAATGTATCTCAGTGGTTGGAGCATTGGTTTGCACACCAAAGTTCATTTACTCCTGGTCAATCTCAGTCCGAAAATATTACATGGAAAATTCCAGAAATAAATAATTCATAAGTTTTAAATTGCATGCTATTCTGAGTAGCATGATGAAATAGTGTGCTGTTCCATTCCTTCACGAACCATTCCCTTGTCCAGTGTTTTCTTGCTATATATGTTACCCACCTGCCAGTCATTTAGTAACAGTCTTGGTTATCAGATCAGTTATCAGAGAGAGAGAAAGAGAGAGAGAGAGAAAGAGAGAGAGAGAGACCACATTCACATACCTCTTGTTACAGTATATTGTTATAATTGTTCTATTTTATTAGAAGTTATTGTTGTTAATCTCTTATTCTGCCCAATTTGTAAATTAAACTTTATCATAGGTATTTAAGTATAGAAAAAAAAACATAATTGTATAGGGTTCAGTACTAGCCACATGTTCAGACTAGGGGTCTTGGAACATATCCCCCACAGAAAAGGGGAGATTATTGTATTACATCTTCAAGTGAGGATGAAATCATAACTGAGCATTTACTTATTAAAATATTCATTGTTAGAATTAGGGCACTGTATGCTTTAAAGTATACATGTATATAGATTACATTGTCAAAAGTTATTGTTTCAGAAGAGAAAAGGAGTTGTAAAATATTGGGTTGAGTCATATAAAATTGCTAATATTTTATTGTTTTTTAAGTTACAAAATTTCAAATGAGAACATTTGGTGCAATAAGTTTGCTTTGCCCTCTACAACTAAACCTCTTTCTCAATGAACTGGGAAGTACTTTATTCAACTCAGTTCCACCACCCCCTTTAATTGTCTTTCTCTCAGTTTACTAGTAAAGCATCTCCCATAGGAAGACAGCCTCCCACTCCCTCAAGTACCTCCTCTTCTTGCCCAGCCTAGAAATCCAGTCATTTAGTTCTTCTGTTCAGTTTCCTCTAAATGAACCTATTGGGGGTTGGGGGGGGGGGCGCGATCCAGTTCATGAGTGAAGTTGACATTGAAGGAGAGCCAGGAAGGACTTGGATCTCATTAGTGAAAGTCAACGTCAAGCCATCTCCAAGACCATTAGACCTTCTACATTTCTAAGGATGTTCTCCTCATGCTATATGATTCTGAGAGTCTCTAGAACATTTTTCTTTTTCTACTCTGAGTTGTTACATAAGCCTCCTTTCTGTTATCTAAGCTTGGTGAGTGCCAGGCCCCAGAAAGGAAGTTACAAAAGAAGGTAAAAATTTCTTCCATATTTGTTTTATGGAATCTTCACTTTTCAACTCTATACCAGATGTAAAAAAGTGTTCTTGTTCAAGTGCCATCTGTCATCTCAGAGCTAGGCTTGATTCACATGATATAGTATAAAAAAATAAGTAAAATGACCTGGTTTTAAATCTTGTCACTGTTATTACTGACGGTGCTTAACTTCTTGGCTTATGGTTTCATTGTCTCTAAAGTGGAACTTAGGCCGTGCCTAGCCATGTAAGTTCATTGTAAGAATCAAATCAATTATTTTTGAAATGCCCAGATACAACAACATGGTCAGGGAAATTTACATAGAGAGCAGAGTTGAGATATCATGGTGGTAGGAAAACCAAAGGAGAAAACCAGAGTGGGCCAAAGTAAAGGATTCCAGAAGTTCAGTTCCAAAAAGAATATGTATTCAGGACACATAAAAGGTCTACTGAAGTTGCAACTACAGCCACCATACTTCAGGTTAATGACAGCTACTTCCCTAGACAGGTCCATGGACTCAGTAGAAGTTGTCCAGATTCAACACTCTTCGCAGTTCACATCCAGATTCACATCACCTCTTGCACTGAGGATTGCAAGGTATGCTCTGTGGGCTGCCAGATATCTCTCAGTACTCAGTGTACTCCTTCTACCCAATGAAGAGAAAAAATGAGATTCAAGCCTTTCATGTGGGTAAGCCTCATGCCAACATCTTTAAGGGAACAAGCAGAAATAAATGAAAACTTCCGGAGAGCAGAGATCTTTACCAAGGTGAGCTGTCTTTCACAGGCTGTTTTTCCCCCCTGGGGCATCTCCAATTCTGAGTACAGAGTGAAGATCAGATCTGGTTCATGCAGAAGGACTATGGGAATGCAAAGATAAACCAGCAAAGTTTTTGGCATTCATACAAGGGATCACAATGACTTGTGCACTGAAGTATCTCTAAATGCTTGGCCAGTTTTGCCCATAGTACCTTTGCTGAATTCTGGGGCTGAATACAAGGTGAACTAGAATCTTTGGTAATCCCATAATTATCAAAGTGCCACTTGAGAAAAGGAGCCTGGCTCAGAAACAAAGCAGGTCTCCCCAGCATGTACATGAAATTTGGCAGTATTGTGTGGCAAGATGCTAACGAACAAACCTAATCTTCCACAGTCTTTTAGAAATCTCAATCAAAAGTGCAGGACTGGAGGTGGAGAGAATCTTACTAAAATTCCCTGTGGTTGAGATGATCAGCTCCTCACCTTATCTGCCTTACAGAGGACAAATAGAGCCTTGTCTAGTAGAGATAGCATCATACAGCCATGGACAATGTATCTCAGTGGTTGGAGCATTGGTTTGCACACCAAAGGGCTTTGGGTTCAATTCCTGATCAAGGGTGTATACCTGGGTTGCGGTTCGCTTCCCACCCTCGGCAACCAGTCAATGTGTCTCTCTTGCATTAATGTTTTTCTCTCTCCCACTTACTTTCTTATACTTTCTCTGAAAAGCAATGGAAAAAATATCCTCAGGAGAGGATTAACAAAAACAAAAAATAAATAGCGAGAGGGAGAAACCAAGATGGAGGCATAGGTAAACACCTAAAATTGCTGCCTCACACAACGACTTCAAAAATACAACTAAAAGACAAAACAGACATCATCCAGAACCACAGGAAGGTAGGCTGAGTGGAAATTCTACAACTAGAAGGAAAGAGAAAAGCACACTGAAACTCAGAGGAGGTACTGAAGTAAAGTGCAGAGGTCTTTTTCAACTGGGAGGGAGACACACACTCCCGCTCTGAACTCCAGTTCCAGGTGAGTCTCTGGGGACCCAGACTCATAGGGGGAGAAACTGGACTGTCTGGCATCAGTCGGAACTCAAGGGCGGCTTTCTCTCAGAGGGGCTTGCAGCGATTACCGTGGGACACTGAGACCCAGGGCCTCTTAGGGCAGGGCTAAGGATCAGCCATTGCTGTTTGCTCCACCCTGTTGATTCCCTGAGACCCAGCCCCACCCAAGCTGTGCGCAGAGGCTTTTGCATATGAATGCCCTGGCCCTTTGCAATCTAAAATTACCTAACAAACTGCAGCTGGGTCAGAGAGATCCAGA
>NW_005366834.1:5850913-5863183 GCF_000412655.1 Myotis brandtii
CTGGGAATCAGCCATAGCTGCTTGCTCCGCCCTGTTGATTCCGAGACCCCGCCCCATCCAGGCTGCTGCAAAGCCTTTTGCATATGAATGCCCGGGTCCTTTACAACCTGACAACTACCTAACAAATTGCAGCTGGGCCAGACAGACCCAGAACTTCCAAGAGAAGGCCCAAGGCCCCACAGCAGCTTGCATTGCTTCTCAGCTGGGCCTCATCTGGGCACCCCCAAACCCCCAAAAAAGGAAGGGGAATCTGCATATCTCTTCATAGCTCCTGCTGGGTAACCTCAGGAAGAGGCTTAATTAGCACCTCCTTAGATCCAAGAGCCAGTGTACCCAGTGGTCAGAGTGGGACCACCCAGATTACAACTCCTCAGATTCATAAGGAACACACTCAGGGGGCAGACTCAGTGAGCACCAAAGCCCCACTGAAGCAAGTCTTGCCCCAGAAGGGTGTCTTCAGCACAGAAGTTCTCCCACTGCAGACACAGCTGATTCTCACTGCCAATTGGCCTGGAGGTCAATTCCTCCCAGTGACACCTAAAACAATCAAGGCATAACTACAACAAGACTGTGCACAAAGCCCACAAGGGGGTGCACCAAGAGTGTCCACCTCAGGTAACTGGGGAGGCTGAGCCACTGGGCCCTGTAGGACACCTAGCACACAAAACCACTCTACCAACACAGGGAAGCAGACAAAATGCGAAGACAAAGAAACAGGTCACAAATGACAGAAATGGAGGACAGCAAACGACTGGATATAGAGTTCAAAACCACGGTTCTAAGATTTTTCAAGAATTTTATGGAAACCGCCGATAAATGTATTGAGATCCTTAAGAAATCTAGTGAGACCCTCGATGTTGTGATAAAGGACCAACTAGAAATTAAGCATACACTGACTGAAATAAAGAATATTATACAGACTCCCAACAGCAGACCAGAGGATCGCAAGAATCAAGTCAAAGATTTGAAATACGAAGAAGCAAAAAACACCCAACCGGAAAAGCAAAATGAAAAAAGAATCCGAAAATACGAAGATAGTGTAAGGAGCCTCTGGGACAGCTTCAAGCGTACCAACATCCGAATTATAGGGGTGCCAGAAGAAGAGAGAGAGCAAGATATTGAAAACCTATTTGAAGAAATAATGACAGAAAACTTCCCCTACCTGGTGAAAGAAATAGACTTACAAGTCCAGGAAGCGCAGAGAACCCCAAACAAAAGGAATCCAAAGAGGACCACACCAAGACACATCATAATTAAAATGCCAAGAGCAAAAGACAAAGAGAGAATCTTAAAAGCAGCAAGAGAAAAAAAGTCAGTTACCTATAAGGGAGTACCCATACGACTGTCAGCTGATTTCTCAACAGAAACTTTGCAGGCCAGAAGGGAGTGGCAAGAAATATTCAAAGTGATGAATAGCAAGAACCTACAACCAAGATTACTTTATCCAGCAAAGCTATCATTCAGAATTGAAGGTCAGATAAAGAGCTTCACAGATAAGGAAAAGCTAAAGGAGTTCATCACCACCAAACCAGTATTATATGAAATGCTGAAAGGTATCCTTTAAGAAGAGGAAGAAGAAGAAAAAGGTAAAGATACAAATTATGAACAACAAATACACATCTATCAACAAGTGAATCTAAAAATCAAGTGAATAAATAATCTGATGAACAGAATAAACTGGTGAATATAATAGAATCAGGGACACAGAAAGGGAATGGACTGACTATTCTCGGGGGGGAAAGGGGTGTGGGGGTGTGTGAGAAGAGACTGGACAAAAATCGTACACCTATGGATGAGGACAGTAGGGAGGTGGGTAAGGGCAGAGGGTGGGGTTGGAATCGGGTGGAGGGGAGCTATGCGGGGGAAAAGAGGAACAACTGTAAAAATCTGAACAATAAAGATTTAATAAAATAAATAAATAAATAGCATCATACAGATCTTTGACATTTCTCTGTATATAATATCTGGCTAAAATAACAAATTAATACGAAAAGAAGCAGGAAAATGTGACCAACAACTAAATGGAACAAACAATATAAGCAGATACAAGAAAAGTGGATGTAGTTAGCAGCCAAGACTTTGATACAATGATTAATATGTTAAAGAAACTGAAAGAAAATATGAACAAAGGTGATGAAGGGTGTGAATTTCATCAAATATCGGAATCCGTAAAAAAAAAAATCATTCAAAGACTGAAAAATACAAGATCTGAAATGAAGTCCTCATTGGATGAGTGTAATAGCACAGCAAAAGATTAACTAAATGATCCCAAAGGTAAATCAGTATCAAATATTTGTCTAAAGCACAGAGAAGATAAAAGAATGCACATATCGGTCACACGTAGTTCTCAATCCAAAATTCTACATCCTTATTATTAGATTGAACTGAAAAAGAATAGAGAAAAAATGTGGCCAAATAAGTATATGAAGAAAACATGATTAAGAACTATTCAAAGTTCTTAAAGAGAGCAACCCTCATCCCAAGAATCTCATCTAACCCCAAATAGGATAAATATAAAGAAAACTATAACGAGGCACATCACCATCAAACTGCTGAAGACAAAAGATTTCCCCTGATTCCAACAGGCTGGATGGTCACTGTGCCACAGTCCTTAATTTAAACTCCAGTGGAATGTGCTACAAATTATTTTTTAATACTGCTCATTTTGAAAGGGAAATGAACTTCCATAACTTCAAAATAACACCAAGTGAAAGATGAGTACATTGTATTTATTGTCTAAAGATTTTTAGCTGCTTTTCAAAAATAATAGAAACCATATGTTTCAAACTGTCCTATAATCAAGATAAATAAAACCAAGTTCAAGAAGACTCTTCATGCCTGACTAGTATGAGTAAATTGGAACATTGAGAAAGTAATTCCAAAGGAGAGTTAAGAATCTGTAAACTTAACTCTTCCTTTAGGGATCTGCTTTAGAAAGCAGACATACACTTTAGAAAACTTGGCTGAGGTTGTTTATACCAGAATAATAGAGAATCAGGCACAAATTGTGCGTGGTATCCAAGGTGGAGAGTGAGCATTGACTGTGCCCTTATTAGGTGCCAGGCAGTATTCTCAACTCTTTACAGAGATCACCATGGAGGTAAAATGAACTTCACATGAATATGATCAGACATGGATATGAAAATGAACTCATTCATCACCTGAACTTTTATTATGTAAATCATTTCATTAAATCAGTCCAATATCTTCAGGTGCATTTAAATTCCTTATTCCTAAGGGAAAGGGATCAAGAAGTACATATTTTGTACTTCACAGGGATGTGAAGTACAGCATAGGAAGTATAATCAATAATATTGTAATAACTATATATGGTGCCAGGTGCATACAGAAATATTGGAGGCAACACTATGTAAAATATATAATTGCCTAACCACTATGCTGTATTTAAAACCAATATGAAATAATATTGAATGTAAACTATAATTGAAAATAAAATTTTAAAAATGAAACTGCTTTTTTTTTCTACTTAAAGGTAAACATTCCTTCTAGCTGTCGCTTCTGGATTTGGGCTGGAGTGATGCAAAGTGTGGTGGAATCAACTCATTTCCCACTGCATCCTTTTTCATGGGCCAAACCTGCTCTCCTTTCTTGCCTTCTCCTCTCAGAAACTTCCAACTCCTCCCTCTCCCTTCCTAGAATTACACTATTTCCTCCCTAACCACAAGCCTGGTTGTGAAATAGGATATAGTCCCCGACTTTTCCCTTCCTTCTCGCTCACACATCCATTTCCTCCTAAATTGTTTCAGCTAATCACTTTGGGAAACAGGGATAATTAAAGTCATAAACGTGAAGGAATTTAAAAATTCATAATATTCTCAGAGCAGGGTTCTCTGGCACACTCTTTTCCCTGCATCTGAAATTATAACTAAGCTCAGTTGGGAATTCTGGGCCCTATACCTTAATTAATTAAAGCCTGTTGGTGTCATGAAAATACTGGTGTCTCTGGCCTCCACGTGATCAATTCACAACTCAGACGTCCCCCAGAAGAGGTCTCTGCTCTGAATCTACAAGCAATCTTCTCCAAAACATGGAAACCTCCCAGGTAAGTGATCCATCAACACCTGGTACCGCTCACTCCCCTGCCTCCTTGGAGGAAAGAAAAAAGATAAAATTTGAAACAGAAAGGTTCTCAAGATCTTATAAGGTGACATTTTGTCCTAACCCCTATGGGTGGACCCATGTACCATCTATCTTAAGAAAACCTATAAAAAAGAATTTTACCATCTATTAAGAAAGTCCTGACATTCCTAACTTTCAAATCAACCACGCATTTCTCCCCACTTCACCCAACTGAGTCATCTTTCTAATCTAGACAAACAGAAGTTATCTTTCCCTCCTTTTTACCCTCTTCATTTGCTAAGGCTATTACTTATTTTCTTCTATATTGTACAGAGTCACTCTTTCATCCACACTCATTTTCTTTTGTTGTTGTTGTTGTTGTCATTGTTGAATATAAGTATTTGCTAGTTATATGTAGTCACCCTTAAAATATCTGAGAGAAAACTGACACCAGTTGGCATTTGGAAAATTTACTTTCTATACTGGTTTCTAATTTCATTTTAATGATTGTTTCTACTTTCATTCCATTGTTCTAGGTTAATATTTATTTTATATGCCTTAAATAATCTTGCCTCCATGTGTTGTTGTTGAATATAAGTATTTGCTAGTTATATGTAGTCACCCTTAAAATATCTGAGAGAAAACTGACACCAGTTGGCATTTGGAAAATTTACTTTCTATACTGGTTTCTAATTTCATTTTAATGATTGTTTCTACTTTCATTCCATTGTTCTAGGTTAATATTTATTTTATATGCCTTAAATAATCTTGCCTCCATGAGGCAGAGTTGTTTTTTACTTTTTGTGTGTGTGTTTTTTCCCCCCAGCATTTTCTGCTTAACTCTTTATAGACACAATGAAATAGGAAAGGGAGGATTATTTCACGTGTACCTTCCACTATTCTGTCTTTGATTCTAGGCATTTAGCATCAAAAGCAAGCTCATACAGCAGCATAGCAGTTGGCAACTCTCATCCCTTTTCACCATTTCCTCCCCGTTACTGGATCTGCCCGAAGAACACATCACTCTGACTGCTGGGAGATGTCAGTACTCAGAAAGGAAGTTGAAAATTATGTAAGAAATTAGCTCAATGACCTCCATTTCCTTGCCTATTTGGTAAATAATTTGTGGTTTCTGAAACTGGAAGCATATTTTAGAGTTTAGGCAAGCCTGGCAGTAAATTGTCCCAAGCCTCATAAAAATGTGCACACAGGGTTTGCAGACACCAAATCAAATAACTAAAGTGAAGTGAAACCAAAACAGAGCTGATACATGTATGCTCAAGGCATACCTCAGTCTCAGGACTGGAGACTCTGGGTCTGTCTTCTCCTGTGCATCATAAATTCTCTCACATTAAATAGTTCAGTGATCAGGTAGGCTGTTTGAGTTGCCTTCTCTTTTTTTTAACTTTTAAAATATCTCTACACTCAGTTTTGATTTTTTTAATGAAAAACATAGGTTGTGGGTTGCAAGTTAGAACCCAAGGGTGTCTCCGAGCCTTGCAAGCCTAGCGTTTTCCATAGGTACCAAGGGAGGTCAGAGCTGATAGCTAAAGTTGAGAATAGGTTTTTGTTCATGACCATTTTCCCACAATTGAGAAGTTACTGAAGAAATGGGAACTGACAAATGCAAGTCGAAAGCACAATATTATACTTAATTATGGTTTTCTCTGGAAAGGCCAAAAGGGAATGTGAGGAGAAATGAAAGAACGTTTTGTGTGAGGGTTTTCTCTTTTAACTTAGTGACTGGAATTATTATAGCTTCCTCTTATGAACTAAATGATTTGGCAGAACGCAAGTTTTAAGGGCCAGAAATTTTGAAACGTTCCTCAGTATATCCTCAAAGTCTACCAGAGAATTGTTTGCTCAACCTTTGAGTGAATAAGTAACCAGCAGAAGTGGTCACCAACTGTAGTGGAACAACAGGGACATTTCAGAATAAAGGCTGGCTAGTGTCAGAAATTGCATATCTAGAAGCTTTCTCTTTCTTGATTTGGAACTTTAAGGATGAGTGAACATTTTTTAAAAGGTACATGGTGGTTCTTTGCAGTTCAGCACAAGTCATTATGGACTCAGGGTGTCCTAGACACAGCGAGCCTTGAGTGGGTGGCAGAAGAGTTGTGGGGCCAGGGAGTGGCAGGAAGTACTAGCAATCGCCATCAGGGTGCTTTGTAATTATTGTTTGAGCCAGCAGATATTTTTTAGAACCCTAAAAGGTTGGCATGGCATTGGCTACTTAATCATTTAAATCCTCATGGGCATTTGACCTGTTGAACCTGAAATTTAAATCACAAAAGAAAAAAAGCAGAGAGGGGCTGGTGAATGAGAGTCTCTTCCTTTGATTGCATTGAAAAATAAAACACAACAAAATTAAAATCAAACAAAACTAAAGACTATTGAAAATTATCCTACTAACATTACCATTTCTCAAAAAAAAACAAAAAAAATCTGCTTTAAAGAAACTGAAGGAGTGGAGAGGAGATCAAGTGTTCTCTTACTGTTCTCTTTTGATCTTTTCACTCTCCAACTTCACTTTAATAACGTGTCCAAAGACTGATTCAACCTCTCTCCCACTTTAATAAAGGTTCATTAGTGGATTAGGAGAGATTTGAAACTGAGCCCAGTGGAGTCAGCAGAGACAAGCTCCAAACAGCTACTCAGCTCATTTTGAAAAGTACCAGGCTAGCAACCTGGAACAGATCCACAATAAAACCGGGTTGTACTTGTATCTGTGGAACCCTGAGGGACAGACAAACCAGCTCCACTTTGGGCAAGAGTGGCAACATTACCCATTGACATGGCAGACGGAAAAGAGGCCACACACTGACGCTGACAAGCTCAGGGGAGGACTACATGGCAGCCTTACAAACTCTGAGACAGAAAGTAACCACCTAGGATGGTCTGAAATTAAGACTTTCTAACTAAAATCAAGTTGTGGCAGGTAGTCCTGTCCTAGGCCAGTATCTTCCTTGACAAAGGTCAATCTTTACCTTAACTGAGCCTATTGTCTTTTTGCTTCTAAAACAATGCTGACAAGCTCAGGGGAGGCCTGCATGGCAGCCTTACAAACTCTGAGACAGAAAGTAACCACCTAGGATGGTCTGAAATTAAGACTTTCTAACTAAAATCAAGTTGTGGCAGGTAGTCCTGTCCTAGGCCAGTATCTTCCTTGACAAAGGTCAATCTTTACCTTAACTGAGCCTATTGTCTTTTTGCTTCTAAAACAACATACCTTTGGAATGTCTGAGTAATCCCTTTTCCAGACCCCTCAGGGCACAATCTCTCACCAGAGTGCAGAGACCACAGAACCCCTCATTGTTATTATCATGTTAATTGTTAACTGTTAACTATCCTATACCCACCTATGTGAAAGTATATGTCTATTTCTTTTACTCTGTATCCAATCCCAAAGATTCCTTACATCTTCCCCTTTGATTCTGATGTAGAAAATCAGTGGGAAAACTACCATTTTCTGGAGCACGTCCTCGATCTTTTGAGATTTTACTTCCCGGCCATTGTCGTCAGTGTGGCTCAAATAAACTCATAAAAATTATTATAGGTTTGGACATCTCTTATGTCGACAACATTAACAAGACAAAGATTGTTGTGTTCAAGTTGAGCTCATTTCAACAAACTAAACACAGCCTATCAGCATGAAAAAAAATAATGAGAAAACTGACCGCCCGGCATATATTATAGTGCTAAAAATAAGCAAATAAGTGCCACCACCTGGTCTCTGCTACTCAGGGATCCCATGGGACCCTTTGAAATTGGCAAAGTCCATCTCAATAAAAGCATGTCCCATAGTTCCACCTGGTCTGCAAAGAGATCAATCACAGAATGGATTGATCACAGAATGGAACTTCCACATAGGCCTTCTAAAAATTATTTCAACACTGGTGACATCTGACAAAAATACTACATCTTCTACTAATATTACCACAAATGAGATTAAGAATAGCTATTTAAGCACTTGTTATGAATTTTTAAGAACGTTATAGATATTCGTTCATTTTATATACTAAACAACTCTATAACACACTATAACAGACACTCTTGGTTGAATGATTCAACCTCTATATATAATCCAATTTTCTTTTCAAATTCAAGCAAGGGTGGCCATGAAATATAAACCAGGCCCGTGAAACATAAGTGAAACTCTGTTTATTGGAACTTTGAGGAAAGCTTTCGTTTTCTGACAGCAGGGCAGACTCAGCTAAAATCCCCCCAGTGTTCTTTCCCCATCTCCCTATATGGAAACTGGAACCACACACATAGTGTGTCAGAAGCAAAGGATAGAAAGAATCTCATCTCTCTGACACTATTGATCTTTGGACTTCTCTTTGTTGAAGCCACTATAAATCGTAATTGTCACTTGCAGCCAAAGGGATTCCTAACAAGTGCTGTTATTATTCTCATTTACAGATGAGGAATCTGAAGCACAAGAAAGTTAAGCAATTTGTCCAAGAGCATCAGGTGGTCAATGGAAAAGCTTGGATTTAAACCCAGCCCTCTTTCTCCAGAGCCCCCATTATTAATCATTATGCTCCTGACAGATATTAGTTTAGAAATATGGCCATTTTAAAATCAAAATAAAGCAGAGATTTTCCCTCAAATTAAGGGGGAAAAAAGCCATTATTATTTTACTCAAGCTCTCCGCATCTACCCTGGATCTAGCCAATGTTTACCTTTAACTGTTAATTTTAAATTATTTTAATCTATAGAAAATGCCAGTAAATCAAAAGTTCCCTAAGTGTATTCATTTGTATGATATGAAAGGAAGGGGAGAGGAGGACAGGAGAAAGAAAGAAGAAGAAAGAGAGGAGGGAGATGCGAGGGAAGAAAAAAAAATGGAAAGAAAAGAAGCATTGCTATTAACTAACTTTACCAGATTTAATACATTAGAGTGTGGTTACTTTTTTGAAACTTTCTATTTGAAAATAATTTCAAAATTATAAAAATAGTACAAAGATCACTCATTTAATCTTCATAGATTCTGTTATTGTTAAAAGTACCCCATTTGGGAGAAAGTTATGGCCAGTAACCCAGGAGGAAAGTGCCAAGAGAGAAAGAATTGGAGGACCTTTCTTTAAAAGGCTACTGGAGAAGGTGCTTAGCCAGGAAAGTGCTCACAGGCTGAATGGCTGCAACAAGGAGCTCAGGTCTTTGTGGAAGGACCTCTTGGATTATGGTCATGGGCAAGTGTTAGACTATAGCCAAGACCAATGTCTCCAAGACCTGCCTGTGTGTTTCCTTCCCTGGGCATGTTTGTTTGGGGATTCTTTTATGGAAACACAGTGTTCCTGCTGCTGGCAGTTAACGAGGCACACTGAGCTATGTATAGTACCTCATGCAAAACAAAGTTTACTCCATATGCTTGTAATTTTGCTACAGATGATAGGTAGATAGATAGACAATGTAATGAGTATTTGTGTCCCCCTTAAATTGTATATATTGAAACCTTAATCCCAATGAGATGATATTTGGAGGTGGAATCTTTGGGAGGTAAGTAGGTCATGATGTGGAGCCCTCAAGAAAGGGATTAGTGCCCTTATAAGAAGAGGCCAGCCCAGGCACTGTTGCTCAGTGGTTGAGCATCAACCTATGAACCAGGAGGTTTCGGTTCAATTCCCAGTCAGGGCACATGCCCGGGGTGAAGGCTCAATCCCCAGTGTAGGGCATGAAGGAGGCATCCAATCAATGATTCTCTCATCATGTTTCTATCTCTTCCTCCCTCTCCTTTCCTCTCTCAAATCAATATATATATATTTTAAAGAGGCCAGAGAGAGACTTTTTTCTGAACAGGGATCTTTACCCATAATTACTTCAGAGTGTACTTCCTAAGTAAAGGAATATTATGTTATACAACCACTGTGTAGTTATCAACATCACACATTCATATTGACACAAACAATTTAATCTAATCTACCATAGTCTAATTTTGTCAGTTGACTCAATAATGTCATTTATAGTATTTTCTCCCTCCAGTGCAAACTTGTTGAGACTTCGTTATAAGAGCTCTTTCTGTCATTGTTGTTGTTGTTGTTTATATTAATTAAATTCTTTGGCTAAATACTTTCAGTCTCTTGAACAGGGCTAAACCCATGGCCATCCATTCTCAGGACTCTGACTTATAAGAGCAGTTCATATTTTACCTAATCTCTTCCATATCTACTCTCTGTTTTATTCTCTTCACTCCTTTTTGTCACAGGAAGCAAACAGAAGACAATGCAAACTTTAGACCCACATAAACTGAGCTCCTACCTGAGTTCTCCTGCTTCATGGACCCCGAATTTCCCTATGTCTTCCAGAAATTTTTCCAAGATTTCCACCATTCACCCCTCTGGTGCCTGGGCTTGGTTGGAGCTGGGAGTGTTGTCTGGGCAGGTTCCCTGAGCCTGGGTGGGAGCCAACATGTATTCAATCCCAGTTTTTAGCCTTTATGGTTCTCTCCAACCCTCTACCTTGTGCATGAGTGGGTCTGTTGCCCCCAAAAGTTCCAGCACTTGGGCCTGTGGGGTCATCCTGGGCCCTGGAGTTGGGCTGTAGCAGCCTGGTGAGTGTATCAATTCTGCTGACAGACACAGTATTGAAGTCATAGGATGGTATGAGATTGGGCCATTGGAATGATGCTGATACTCTGATTTTGAGTGATTCTCACTCACTTGGATATGGAATGAATTCAGGACTCTGAGCTCCCCACAGCCCACAGCCAACCCTTGAGTTTGAGCTGCACATGAAGTCTCCTGCAACTTCATTCACCCATCACATTCCCAACATGGTGATGCCTCTGGGCTATAGGACCCAAAGTGACATGTGAAAATTACCCCCACCCCTTTGCTGCTGGCACCCAGGGAGTCTACTCATCCTTCTGCACGCTCTGCACTGCAGGGAATACAATCCTCAGGGTGGCCTCACCTATCTTCTCCAAAGGCTCTCTAGACTCTAAATTGTCAATGGGCTCTTCTAATCCATGTCCTCTCTTCCCTCTAATTGATGCAGTGACTATGCTATCTTGGGTTAACCTAATTCATATGAAGGCCAGGGATTCCTTGCACAAATGGATCACTTTTCTCCATCCCACTGGTGATGGTGGGTAGAAACCAGGGGTGCAATCCACATGAAAAGAGATCACATTTTATGAATGTGAGTACAGCCTGAAAAGTTCAAGAAAAGTCACAGTTGAAAACTGTTCTCTATATTTATGCTATAAATTTCCAAATGATAAATTTAACAAGACCCTAAAATAAATTATTTTTTTCTTGTTCCTGTATACTGTGTGTATTTTGTGGTCATATTCAAAGAAACTCAGGAACAACTTTAGAAAGAACCATCAGAAGCCAGTACTCACCACAGCAGGATGGATGAAGCACTGTCATAAATAATGATATAACCAGCATGAAACAAATGGCATTAAGGCACTTTGAGTCAAGAAGAGCTATATTGTTTCAACTCAGACAGGTTCTGAAGAGCTGCAGAACTTGAGTAAACAGCATTATTATCTTTTTCTCACAGTAGGAGAAAGGAAGTTACCCAGTAACAGCACATTCAACAATAAAGAATATGAAGAGATGGTTCTTGGATCTAAACTAAAAGAGTAAGTGTCAGGATACTTGGAAGAATCAAGTGCTCTGATTGGGCAATAAACAATTACATCAGTGTCTCTTCTCTACCCATCATTCCAAATCTTTAGTGATAAATCGCTATGCCTCCTAGGTGTTCATAAATTCTGTCAAGTATTTTTAAATACAATCCTCCTATCTAATAAAAGAGAAACATGGTAATTAGCCATACGGCCGCTACCCTTCCCATTGGCTAATCAGGGAGATATGCAAATTAACTGCCAGCCAAGATGGCGGCCGGCAGCCAGGCAGCTGATGCGAACAGGGAGGCTTGCTTGCTTCAGTGACGGAGGAAGCCAGGTTCCCCGCCTGCCTTGCCTGCCTCTCAGCTGCTCTCTAAGAAACACTGTAACAAATATAGAAGCTAAGCAAACCCCCAGAAACCTGCTTTAGTCAGCCAGGCTTCAGCCAGCCGGACCGCAACATTGTTTCAAATACAGAAGGTAAACAAAGGCCAGAAACCTGCTTTCAGCAGTGGAGGTCTCATAGCTGAAGCAGAGCCTCAGAGCTAAAGGTGGCCCAGAATTTTAAAAAAAAAGGAAAAAAGGACAGGTTGGGAGCTTCAGTCACC